>NC_045763.1:64401404-64703114 GCF_008692025.1 Phocoena sinus
ATACTTCTGTACAGTTTTAAACGATCACCACCGTAAGTCTAGTTATAATATGTCATCATACAGAGATATTACAGAGTTATTGACTACATTCCCCACACTGTACATTTTATACCCGTGACTCATTGATTTTGCAACTGGAAGCTTGTAGCTCTTATCTCCTTCACCTATTACTTTTCTCCTCTGACCCCCTTCCCTCTGGCAGCCACCTGTTTGTTCTCTGATTCTGTAACTTTGTTTTCTTTTATTTATCCCTTTAACATTTATTCTGTAATAGAGTGTTTAAAAACCTTTTCTGATATAAATTTGCAATTTTCTGTTTGTGTCTACTTATCACCTCACTCATAGCTTTGTATATTTTGGCCTTTTTGTTTCTGGTAGAAGAGCTCCTTTCAATATTTCTGTAAGACAGGTTTAGTGTTGATGAACTCCCTCAGCTTTTGTTTCCTTGTTCTTAAAATATTTACCTCACTTTATTACCTTACTCTAAATTTCCTATGTAGTGTTATCTTCTTCCACCTAACTTTTGAAAATCAGTTTCCTGCAGGATTTCATTTATGGTCCTCTCCTTAAAGTCTGTGATATATACATGCTGATGACATTCAAATCTTTATTGCTAAATCAAGAGATTCTCTTCAATGTCATTTTCTGAACATTTTCATTTAACTATCTCACAACTGCACTAAACACGTTCTAAATGGAACTCAATATATTAGTACCAAACTTTGACTTTTGCCTATATACGTTAATTTTAATAAATTACATCAGTCAGACGTTCAAGTTTGAGTGTCTACTCCTTTATCACTCTCCAAATTCAATCGTTCAACACATCTTTTCAGTTTATACTCCAAGCCATTCTTGTTTTCCATATCCCTTCTGCCCCATTCCTACTTTAGTTTTCACAATAGTTTGTTTGGAATTCTGCACCAGTTTGAAAATGACTACTTGCTTCTGCACATCTTTCATCTGTACTACTATCAAAGGTTTCCTACCCAGGCACTCCTTTCTGGATTTGAACATAATCCCTGGTTATCTTGCAAAAAAGAGTAAGCAGGATGAGATGGTCATACTTTCACTGCCACTTACATAGCCTTCCCCTAACTCCCATGGTCCCACCCCTGGAGTCCAACTAATAATTCCATTGTCAAAGTCCATTCCACAGTATGCACACTCTTGAAATGATCATGCTATGCCATGCCCCAACCTTCACAGAAGAGTAAGGAGCAGAGAGATGGGGGAAAATATCATAAGTGAGTGCTGACTAAATTAAGTTAGTATGATCCCCTACCAATTTATTTCCAGGCCCCCCATATGCATACCCATAGCCCTGGAGATTTCTTGGCATCAATGACTCAGCATAAGGATCACATATTTACTAGGTCCAGGCCCCCATTCTAAATTTAGCTGGTCTTGATTTATATTTCTTATTTTTATCCATAGCACAGATACTCAGTCCTATCCCATGTCAGTACACAGAACCTGGACCCCCTTGGTACTATCCAATTACACTCTGTTCCTTTAGCTTTGCCCAAGGCCCAACCATTTCTTCAAAAAAGGATAAAAGGAAGAAAACACATGATACCTGCTACTTATGAGTGTCAATACAGTCTTCTATTGACCATAGAACTTTCCAGGCAACTCCTACCTTCCCATGTGAATATGGTCTCAAATGTCTCCATTGCCTATCTATAACTTTAAGATTATTAAGTATAGCCTTTCCAAAGCATACAGATTATTTCATTTTTTGCCTATATTTCTAGCAACATCTCTTGATATTTTCCAAAACTCAATGGGGAGATGAACATAACTGGGTTATTCTTCATTACTTCTCCATCACATGAGATATTGATGGAACATGCCAAGTACCCAATTTTTATTTTATTTTATTTTTTGCAGTACGTGGGCCTCTCACTGTTGTGGCCTCTCCCGTTGCGGAGCACAGGCTCCAGACACGCAGGCTCAGCGGCCATGGCTCACGGGCCCAGCCGCTCCACGGCAAGTGGGATCTTCCTGGACCGGGGCATAAACCCATGTCCCGTGCATCGGCAGGCAGACTCTCAACCATTGTGCCACCAGGGAAGCCCCAATAAATATTTTTAAATTAAGAAATTACTAAGACTTCTGGAACAAATATTTTTGCAAAGATCTGTATTTTCCTTATTCCCTTTCAGGAAATCATCATAATATAAAATGGATTAAAATGGATTTAAAGTTAAATTACAGCCTCCAGAGTGGGGTTACCTTTTTGTTCTGGTCATGGTGAATTAATAGATATCTGATTTATCTTCTTTCATCAGCAGCTAAACACAGGACAAAATATATGAAACTATTGTGTTCAGGAAATTAATAACAGACTGTGCACAGTTTTTATCCCATAAACCTTGCAAGAAGAAAACACATGAGTTTTGCCCCACAAGTGTAATGACTTTCTGCCTGGCAGCACTTTCCAAGCTAAGCACAGAGATATGGAGCTCAGGGATTATGGATCTTGCTATTTAGAAAAAAACAAAGGTTAGATCTCAGTGCTGTGGAGGTGGCATGAATTTTCAAGGCAGAGTACAGAAAACAGGGAGATACTTAGAAAAGGAGACACAGAAATATGTATAGCTTCAATTAACTCTGGCCAAACACTAATCTTGATGTCATAGGATTACTTCTCTGTTCTAGTTATGTCTTACTCTTTCCTTCAGAAAATAAAAACATTCCTAGCTAACACAAATGTTGGAAATTATCAAACAAAGTCATTAAATTGTGGGCTATCAATACATTCAAATAATGAGTTAATGGATAGTTAATCTCAATAGAGAGATGGAAAAACAATACAAAAAAAGGTAACGAAATGGAAATTCTACATTTGAAAGATATAAAATCTGATATTTAATAAAAATTAATGGAAGGGATTACAGAAGAATAAGCACTAAAGAACAAAAAATAAATTAACAGAAGGCAAAGCAAAAAAAAATTATCCAAACTGAGGCATAAAGAGAAATAAAGACTGAAAATAAATTAGAAAGAACCTCAGTAATCTGAGGGATAATATCAAACAACATAACAAACGACTGAAATTCTAGAAAGATAGGAATGAGAGAGAGACATTTTGGCAAAACAAATATTTAAACATATATAACAGCCCCAAATTTTACAAATTTGATGGAAGCCATAAATCTAAATACTTAAGAATTTGAATGAAACAAAACTGGGGTCAACACAATGAACAACACACATACGCGTAATGTAGTCAACTGCTCAAACCAAATTTAAAAAGAAAATTTTAAAAAGAGACAAAGAATAAAAAGAAACATTGCATATTGAAGAGAGTAATAAGAATGCCCATTAACTTCTTATCAACGACAACACAAACCCTAAAACAAATGAACGAGTCCTTCACATAGCTGTGAGGGGGAAGTTAACTTAATATTCCTTATCCAGTAACACTACTTTTCAAATATAAAGGCAAAATAAAGACATTTTCAGATAAATAAAAAGGTAAGAGAATTTGTCACTATCAAAACAGCACAACAAGAAATGTATAATAAAGTTCCTTAAGGATATGATACCAGATAGATAACTGTAAAACCTAGAAATACATAAAGGAATCTGTTTCAGAAATAATAAACATATATGGGGGGTGGAATCAAGATGGCACCTGAACTCATCTACTCCCACGGGGACACCAAAATTACAACTACTTACAGAGCAACTGTCTATGAGAATGACCTGAAGACTAGCAGAAAAGGTTTTATACAACAGAAGATCTAGAGAAAGAGCCACAGTGAGAACAGTAGGAGGGGTGAAGACACAGTCTAGTCAAAATGCATACCCCCCAGGTCGGCAACCCACAAATGGGAGGAATATCACAACAATAGAGGTCCTCCCCAAGGAGCAAGGAGTCTGAACCCCACATTGGGCTTCCCAGCCCTGGGGTTCTGTACCAGGAAATGAGCCCCCATGATGTCTGACTTTGAAAAACAGTGGGGTTTAATTTCAGGAGAACAAGAGGGCTATAGGAAATAGAGCCTCTGCTCTAAAAAGTGAATGCAATATCTCACACACTCTGGGTCCCAGTACAGAGGGAGTTATAAAATAAATAAGTCATGGAGATGTAATATACAACATAAGGAATATGGTCAATAATATTGTAGTAACTTTGTATGAGGACAAGTGGTAACTAGACTTATCATGGTGATTTTTTTAATGTATTTAAATGTTGAATCACTATGTTGTACACCTGAAACTAACATGATATTATACATCAAATATAATTTAATAAAAATAATAATAAAATATAATTTGATTTTTTAACGATTTAAAAAATCGATGTGCTACCAGAAGATGTAATAGACATACTTCTCCTCATTTCTCCCATTAAAAACAAATAAAACATTGAATAAAATTTATAAAACAAACATAAAAAAATCTCTGAAAGACAAAGAGAAGATAGACAGGCTATGAACTTGGGACCCAAGGAATGACATGGTGGTGATTTTCCTGGGTTTTCTTTTTGCCTCATAGATCTTAGACTAGGAGCTGAATAAGGTGGCATCCTTGAAAGTCATATAGGAACAGAAGAAAAAATACACAACCAAAATTGTTCTCTATAGCAGAGAACTCATTAAGGAGCAGCCCAGAAAGATAGAGATATTTTAGACAATAACCATTAAAGTGTAGCGCCCCCCCGCAAGAAAAATAACACACAGAAAACACACAAACTATGGTCCAGCCCACCTCTTGTTAGCCAAGGGAAAGTAGAGAGCCTATACTTGCAGTTCAAGAGGCTGTAACAAGATGATCCAACATCTCCACTAGGGTGGTAACAGAGAACTCCAAGTAGGAAGCCAAAATTTTCTTTCTCATCAACCAGTAATAAACCCTCCTCCCTGAGGTGTAAGTAGAGACATAAGATGTCACTATACCCTTATCAGAATGACTAAGAAAAAAAAAAAAAATGTGGCAATACCAATGCTGGAGGATGCAGAGAAACTGGATAATCATGAAATGCTGGTGAGAATATAAAGTGGTACAGCCAATTCTGGGAAACAGTTTGACAGCTTCATCAAGAATTAAACAAGTAACTACTGTCCAACCCAATAATTACACTCCTGGGCATTTATTCCAAAGAAATAAAGACATGTTCAGACAAAAAGCTGCACACAAATGTTTATAGCAGCTTTATTTGTAACAGCCCCAAACTGAAAACAGCGCAGATTTCCCTAAAAGCATGAAACGTGCGGCTGAGGCCCAAGTCCTTGCCTGAAAAAAAAAAAAAAAAAGCATGAAACTTTGGTACGCCCATACCAAGGAACATTACTCAGCAACAAAATATTGATACAGGCAAAACTGGGATAGATCTCCAGAGAAATATGCTGCAAGAACTGGATGAGTGAAGAAAAGCCAATCTCAACAGGTCAATTACTGTATAATGCCATTTAAATGACTTTTTGAACTGAAAAAATTTTAGAAATGGAAAGCAGATTAGTGATTCCCAGGGGTTAAGCAGGGATGGGGTGTGGGAGAGAAGTAGGTGTGACTATAAAATGGCAATTCAAGGGTTAAATATATTGATGGAAATGTTCTGTATATGAACTGTATGCATGTTAATATCCTGGTTGTGATATACTATAGTTTTGAAAATGTTATCATTGGGAGAAACTAGATAAAAGATATATGGAATTTCTGTACTATTAGGACTGCAAGGAATAATGTGAAAAGTTGTAAAACTTTTGAATTTTGCATCACATGCATATAGTACTTATTTTAAAATAAAAGAAAATAGGTTCAAACCTGTGTAAACACAAACTTCATTTTGATTAAACTAGGAGCTAATTATAATTGCTATATATTGTAAGGGCTACCAATGGGGCAGGAGCAAAGTGAGAGGAAGAGGACAGACATCTCCTTGGAAGAGGTTTCACAAGTGGCAAAAACAGCAGAGAGTACCACCAGGATGCTTCATAAAGGTAAGGGAAACAATTGATTTTTTTTTTTTTTTTTTTTGCGGTACGCGGGCCTCTCACTGTCGCGGCCTCTCCCGTTGCGGAGCACAGGCTCCGGACGCGCAGGCTCAGCGGCCATGGCTCACGCCCAGCCACTCTGCGGCATGTGGGATCTTCCCGGACCGGGGCACAAACCCGTGTCCCCTGCATTGGCAGGCGGACTCTCAACTACTGCACCACCAGGGAAGCCCTGATTCATTTTCAAATTAATAAATATAAATGAGTTTAGCTCACATTTTAAAAAACATATCTGGTTATATCACAAAGTACACCACAGCTTTGTAATAAATAAATGTTATGTCAAAATGTTCAAGAAGTTTTGAAAACAAACAGATGGGCAAAAGTATACACAAACACAGAGAAAAGCAAGGGCAATTATTACTTTTGAACATGGTGGAAATCGGTGCAAAAGAGCATCATGGGAAAAGTAAAGAACCTTAAAATGCTAAAAGATACAACTCAAAATGAAGACATAAGAGTTAACAACATATATGATTTTTTATAATATAGCAACATTTGCAAAGCTGAAAACACAGAAAATTAGAGAAGAAATAAACAAAACAAACTTGAAATGGGAGATTTTAAGTCACAGCTAAGTTCTCATAATCTAGTACAGGTTACATAGGCAAAACATTAATTAGGACGTAGTACATTAGGATGCAGTTCTAAATAATAATAAGAAAGACCTAATTATAGGGTTCATAGCCCCTAAAGATGAGGACCACACTTGAAGAGTAAAGCATACCTTTAAATCTTTTCAAGGCAACTTTAGGAAGTGGATGAACCAGCTGGCTTCAGAAGTTTTCTTCAGTTCACTTTGGTTCAATGAAGCAGGGGAGGTCAATTCAGAATCACACATACAAAAAATATTTGCAAGAAATAGTCTGCTTCTCTGGCAGCAGAGCAGAAGGGACCTTTGAGTTAAAAGAGCCAACTAGTCTGGAATACTATTCTGGCTCTTTCTTATCCCGTCACTCCTCCCCTAATCTCATCATAAATTTATTACCAATTCATTTCCTGTCATGAAAACTCAATTCATTCAATGATGATTAATAAAGAAGGATCAAACACATATATAATATCTAAAATAAGAAACAGGCAAAAAGACTAGTGGTAAACACTGTATTCAACCCTTGAATTCAAGAGTAAACAAATTTATCAGAGTGATAGAATGTAAATGTTATATGCCCTAACAATGTAGAAATAATGTAGAAATTACATAAGTAAAAATAGATAAGATAAGGGGAGAGAAGGTGGGAGATAGAATAAGATAACTGGTTGCATTACTTGATAAAACTAAGTATTTAAAAGTCATTTTCAGCTGAAAAATCAAGTAAAGGAAATCTACTATATCCTGAAATAAAATGGGCCTTCTTTTCAATTTTCTATGTAACAGATATTAAAAATTTTCATTTACTAGGTATCAAAGAAAATCTTCCAAAGTAGAAATAGCACGCACACACACACACACACACACACACAAAATAGTCTCTAAACAAAATGGAGTAAAACTAGAGATTAATGGTTAAAACATAAAACAAAAAGTTTTACCAATTAGGAATTTAAAACTCTTTTTTAAACATCTCTTTTTTAAGAAGAGTGAAACCAAATACAAGTTACAGAATATCTAGAAAATAATGTGAATAGACATACTACACATGAGCATCAATGTGATGAAAGACATATCTGGATAGACAAACTGAAATTCAGTACGACAAATTATCCCTGAAATATACTTCTTACCTCTGTTTGGGGGATAGCTCAGCAAAGAACTGGCACAGCTGAAATGAGTTCATCTGCAGAGGCACCATCATCTTTCTGTGAAGTCATCAATCCTAATAAACAAGGCAGCTCTCAGGGCCCCCTGTATGCTGCCCTTGGTGCTTGGTTTGCATTCTTTCTAGTGAAGCCCCTGGATGCAGAGATCTCTTGATCAATGTCTTGTTATTTAGAAGAGGATGATGATGATGGTGTTCCCTAGCCCCTCTTATGCTCACCCATAAATATGAATCACAGCAGGGATGCAGGGCATGTTCTTGCTCACGTGGGCTTCTGATTCCAGTCCTGTCTACTAGCAAAGGCAAACTCTGCTCTGTAGCGAAGTTGGCCATGGTGCATGAAGAACATTTATGGTGAAGAATAACAAGAATTCAGGAACATTCTGCACTCTGCTACTTCTCTAGCTATGTTTTTTCCCTGACAAGACCTTTGTTATATCTGGAGTTTGTGGACAATGTGGGGTTTCATGTTTATGGAGTTATAGAATTTAACTGGGCCACCCCAGAGTTTGAAAGCTTTTCTACCTAGGGACAACAAACAAATGTTCATCAGTAAGCCTAATGACCCAAGAGTGGCCGTAGTGTCCATTAGCCCAGAATGTTCTAGAGTGGCTACTGGGGCATCATTTATTTCAATCTCAGAAGAGGAATGAGCAGCCATGATTGTTCGTTGGTCCAGGATGCAGCAAGATGTTGGAGATACCTGCTTCACAACCCAGAGAAGATGGAGCCATAGTTGGAAACTGTAAGGGACTAAAACCCCCACACAAGCAGACTATCTAAAAGATGTGAGGATATACCACAGAAGAAAAAAACCCAGATGGTGATACTTTTGATAGGTGGAAAATAAGAGGCCAAGTTCTTTGAGGAGATGCTAAAACATATATGCATTATTTCTGAAGGCTGGGAAACTGATAAAATTACAAAGACCAGTGAGACTAGCTGATATGCTCTTAATAGCAATAGAGAAGATGGGCCAATACTAAAACTTACACTGAATTTCAAAGCATTAAGAAGATGAGAAGAATAGGGACAAGGACCAGGTCTGGGGCCTGAGCTTGCACTCCTCTCCCAGGTGAACATTCCAAACATTCTTGAACTTGCTGGATACTGGTTTACATGGCTAGTATTATGTTTTATTTTTCTGTATGAAATATACTTGCTAGCTTTTTGCCACCCTGATCTTTCATTTTGATAAGGATGCTCTGAGTACTTGAGTGCTATATTAGTTTTCTAATGTTGCATAAAAATTACTACAAACATAGAAGCTTGAAATAACACTCATTTATTAGCTCCAAGTTCTATAAGTCAGAAGTTCAGGCACAGCCTGGCTGGATTCTCCTCTGAGTGTCTCACAAGACTGAAATCAAGGTGTCTGCAAGTTATGTTCTCATATGGAGCTCTGAGCCCTCTTCCAAGCTCATTCAGGCTGTGGACAGACATCAGTTCTTTGCAGATGTAGGATCAAATCCCTGTTCTCTTATTTACTGTCAAGCAAGTTCTTAGAGGGCATTCTCAGTCCCTATCCACATGGCCCCTTCCAACTTCCAAGTGAGAAAAGAGAATTCCCCTATTTAGAATTTTTTTCATGTTTCAAATCTCTGACTTCTTCTACCACCAGATAGGAAAAAACTCTACTTTTAAAAGGCTCATGTGGTGGGCTTCCCTGGTGGCTCAGTGGTTGAGAATCTGCCTGCTAATGCAGGGGACACAGGTTCGAGCTTTGGTCTCGGAAGATCCCACATGCCACAGAGCAACTAGGCCCGTGAGCCACAACTACTGAGCCTGCGCGTCTGGAGCCTGTGCTCTGCAACAAGAGAGGTTGCGATAGTGAGAGGCCCGCACGCCATGGTGAAAAGTGGTCCCTGCTATCTTAAGGTCAACTGGTTTGTCACCTTAATTACATCTTCAAAATCCCTCCAGAGAGGTACCTAGATTAATGTTTGACTGAGTAACTGAGAGGTGGTGTTAGTACCCCTCTTAGATTCCTAAGATTTGGGAATCTTCAGGGCATCTTAGGATTCTGTTTACCACATGCATGAACAAGTTGATTAGATATGGTTATTCTTTGGATTCAATGGAATGCATGGCCAAAAGTGGTGTGTATGTTACCCAGATTGTACAGTTGAAACAATAACTCAGACTAAGAGATAAAAAACTACTTGGTTTTCTCAGAGGATAGCTAGTTCAGGCAGTTGTGTTACTCAAAGTCATTTCTAAATTTAATATCCTGACTGACTAGTGGAAGACATTGGTGCTTGGAGCCTTACTGTGGGCCATAGATACTTAAATAAGAAAATAGTTCTGTTGTTCTCTTTCACCTGGCATCTTAACAGTGACTGAATGTGCTACCACTACTGACACTTAGCACTGAGGCTTGGACTTTTTTTACATGCTTGTGGAGAGGAAAACAAAATCAATTTTCCTTTATTACAGGGTATCAATGAGTTAGATAAATTCTAGTACAAATGTGAACTGTAGGTGGATGTATAATCCGTATGAAGATGACTTTATGACAACAGCCTCTGCTGAGAAAACTGCTTACATTGCATTGAATGCTATCTAAATACAACCAAATAAAGATGAACGGACCTTGTTGGAGGACATAATCTAGGACACCACCACCCAAGTGTTTGCCTTGGGAGCTAACTAAACTATAACCCAAGAATATTAAAGGCAAGCTGTTAAAGCTACTCAGGAGGTCCAACTCCTGATTAGTCCCTTTGAGTATTACAGACAACACATCTTACTCCTTGGAATTCTATAACAACCTCTATGTCAAGTCAACAGACATATGGTCAAATTTACATGGAAGTCCTTACAGCAAGAAACTTTGAAAGCAGTACAGACAATAACAAAATAAGTTCAGTCCTGGAATCTTCTCTGTTATTTCTTAACACTGAACTCAGAGCTAACTACAACTCTATTCCAAATTAGTTCTCACCCAAATTATTGCAATATTTTCCTAAATTGTCTCCCTGCTTTGCCTTGCTTTCTTACAATCTATTCTCCATTCAGCATCCAGTGTGATCTTTTAAAATATAAGTCTGATCATCTCACTTATCTGCTCAAAACCCTCTCTGACTTCCCATCTCACTCAGTAAAATGCAAGATTCTTACACAGAGATCTCACAACCTGGTACATAATCAAGTGTCAGACATTATTTCCTGCTGTTCTCCCTTTGTTTATTCTGCTTCAGTCATATAAGTCTTCTTATTTTAAAGAGAATGAACAGAATGTACCAGGTGAGCTCCAGGTTCAGAGCTTTCTGCTGTTTCTTCCTCCTGGGTTTCCTCTTATCTCTTAAACTCCCAAACCTCACTTTCTTATTCCTTGAGGTTTTGTGTTTCTCAAATTCCATTTTGCCACAAAATATTTCACTCTATTTTAAAAGGCACCAGCACTTCTCCCTCAGAAATCTATCCTATTTTCTTGTTTTATTTTCTCCTTAGTGTTTGAGAATTCACATTATGTGTTACTTTCCAATTTTGGGGTCTATCTCCTCCTTTAAAATATAAGCTCTCTGAGGGCAGAGTTTTGCATGTTTTATGCCCTGATGAATTACCAGTTTCTAGAGCCATATCTGACACATAGCTTATTAATTATTTGTTGAATTAACTGAGTTAATAAACAAAAGGCAGCATCTCAAATCACAGAGAAATCTAATTGCCTGCCCAATAAATGATATTGGAACAGCACCACAGCTATTTCAGAAAAATAAAATTATATCTATACTTTACACCTTATAACATGACAATATCTAGAAGTCAAAAATATAAATATGGAACAAAAAAAAATCATACAAGGGAGACCTTCAAGATGGTGGAGGAGTAAGACTTGGAGATCACCTTCCTCCCCACAAATACATCAGAAATACATCTACATGTGGAACAACTCCTATAGAACACCTACTGAACTCTGGCAGAAGATCTCAGACTTCCCAAAAGAAAAGAAACTCCCCACGTACCTGGGTAGGGCAAAAGAAAAAAGAAAAAACAGAGACAAAAGAATAGGGATGGGACCTGCATCTCTGGGAGGGAGCTGTGAAGGAAGAAAAGTATCCACACAGTAGGAAGCCCCTTCACTTGTGGAGACAGAGAGGGAGTGGTGGCGGAGGGGAAACTTCAGAGCCACAGAGGAGAGTGCAGCAACAGGGCTGCAGAGGGCAAAGTGGAGAGATTCTCGCACAGAGGATCGGTGCTGACCAGCACTCACCAGCCCGAGAGGCTTGTCTGCTCACCTGCCAGGGCGGGCAGGGGCTGGGAGCCGAGGCTCGGGCTTCAGAGGTCAGATCCCAGGGAGAGGACTGGGGTTGGCTGCGTGAACGGAGCCTGAAGAGGGCTAGTGCACCACAGCTAGCCAGGAGGGAGTCCAGAAAAAAGTCTGGAGCTGCTGAAGAGGCAAGAGACCATTGTTTCGGGGTGCGCAATGAGAGGGGATTCAGAGCACCGCCTAAAAGAGCTCCAGAGATGGGCGCTAGCCGCGGCTATCAGCATGGACACCAGAGACAGGCATGAAACACTAAGGCTGCTGTTGCAGCCACCAAGAAGCCTGTGTGCAAGCACAGGTCACTCTCCACACCTCCCCTCCTGGGAGCCTGTGCGGCCCGCATGGCCAGGGTCCCGTGATCCAGGGACAACTGCCCTGGGAGAACACACAGCTTGCCTCAGGCTGATGCAAATTCATGTGTGCCTCTGCCGCCGCAGGCTCGCCCTGCACTCCATACCCCTCCCTCCGCCCAGCCTGAGTGAGCCAGAGCCCCCTAATCAGCTGCTACCTTAACCCAGTCTTGTCTGAGCAGGCAACAGATGCCTTCAGTAGACTTACACGCAGAATCGGGGCCAAATCCAAAGCTGAATCCCAGGAGCTCTGCTAACAAGGAGAAAGTGAAATCTCTCCCAGCAGCCTCAGGAGCAGTGGATTAAATCTCCACAATCACCTTGATGTATCTTGCATCTCTGGAATACCTGAATAGACAACAAATCATCCCAAAATTGAGGTAGTGGGCTTTGGGGGCAACTGTAGACATGGGGTTTGCTTTCTGCATCTAATTTGTTTCTGGTTTTATGTTTATATTAGTTTACTATTTAGAGTTTATTATCATTGGTTGATTTGTTTATTGATTTGACTGCTCTCTTTCTTTTGTTTTTTTATATATAAACATTTTTTTTTCCTTTTTCTCTTTTTATGAGTGTGTATGTGTATGCTTCTTTGTGTGACTTTGTCAGTATAGCTTTGCTTTTACTATTTGTCCTAGGGTTCTGTCTGTCCATTTCTTTTAATTATGTTTTAATTTTCTTTTTAATTTTTTTTTTACTTTTTATTTTAATAAATATATTTTATTTTATTTATTTTTTCTTTCTTTCCTTTTTTCTCCCTTTTCTTCTGAGCCTGTGTGGCTGACAGGGTCTTGGTGTTCTGGCTGGGTGTCAGGCCTGTGCCTCTGAGGTGGGAGAACCGAGTTCAGGACATAGGTCCACCAGAGACCTCCTGGGTCCACGTAATATCAAAAGCAAAATTCTCCCAGAGATCTCCATCTCAACGCTAAGACCCACCTCCAGTTAACGACCAGCAAGCTACAGTGCTGAACACCCTATGACAAACAACTAGCAAGACAGGAACACAAACCCACCCATTAGCAGAGAGGCTGCCTAAAATCATAATAAAGTCACAGACACCCCAAAACACACCACCGGACATGGTCCTGCCCACCAGAAAGAAAAGATCCAGTCTCATCCACCAGAACACAGGCACCAGTACCCTCCACCAGGAAGCCTACACAACCCACTGAACCAACTTAGCCACTGGTGGGGGGAGACACCAAAAACAACAGGAACTACAAACCTGAAGCCTGGGAAAAGGAGACCCCAGAAACAGTAAGTTAAGCAAAATGAGAAGACAGAGAAACACAGAGCAGATGATGGAGCAAGGTAAAAACCCGCCCGACCAAACAAACAAAGAAAATAGGCAGTCTACCTGAAAAAGAATTAAGAGTAATGATAGTAGAGATGATCTAAAATCTTGGAAATACAATGGGGAAAATACAATAAAAGCTTAACAAGGACCTAGAAGAACTAAAGAGCGAACAAACAGTGATGAACAACACAATAAGTGAAATTTAAAATTCTCTATTTTTTTTTTTTCATTTTAACATCTTTATTGGAGTATAATTGCTTTACAATGGTATGTTAGTTTCAGCTTCACAACAAAAGGAATCAGTTATATTTATACATATGTTCCCATATCTCTTCCCGCTTGTGTCTCCCTCCCTCCCACCCTCCCTATCCCACCCCTCCAGGTGGTCACAAAGCACTGAGCTGATCTCCCTGTGCTATGTGGCTGCTTCCCACTAGCTATCTACCTTACGTTTGGTAGTGTATATATGTCCATGCCTCTCTCTCACTTTGTCACAGTTTACCCTTCCCCCTCCCCATAGCCTCAAGTCCATTCTCTAGTAAGTCTGTGTCTTTTTTCCTGTTTCACCCCTAGGTTTTTCATGACATTTTTTTTCTTAAATTCCATATATATGTGTTAGCATACAGTATTTGTCTCTCTCTTTCTGACTTACTTCACTCTTTATGACAGACTCTAGGTCTATCCACCTCATTACAAATAGCTCAATTTCGTTTCTTTTTATGACTGAGTAATATTCCATTGTATATATGTGGCACATCTTCTTTATCTCTAAAAGGAATCAATAGCACAATAACTGAGGTAGAAGAACGGAAAAGTGACCTGTAAGATTCAATAGTGGAAATAACTACCACAGAGCAGAGTAAAGAATAAAGAATGAAAAGAATGGAGGACAGTCTCAGAGACTTCTGGGACAATATTAAACACATCATCATTCGAATTATAGGGGTCCCAGAAGAAGAAGAGAAAACGGAAGGGACTGAGAAAATATTTGAAGAGATTATAGTTGAAAACTTCCCTAATATGGAAAGGAAATAGTCAATCAAGTCCTAGAAGTGCAGAGAGTCGCATACAGGATAAATCCAAGGAGAAACATGCCAAGACATATATTAATCAAACTATCAAAAATTAAATACAAAGGGAAAAATTAAAATCAGCAAAGGAAAAACAAAAAGTAACATACAAGGGAATCCTCATTAGGTTAACAGCTGATCTTTCAGCAGAAACTCTGCAAGCCAGAAAGGAGTGGCAGGGTATACTTAAAGTGATGAACGGGAAAACCTACAACCAAGATTACTCTACCAGCAAGGATCTCATTCAGATTTGATGGAGAAATCAAAGCTTCACAGACAAGCAAAAGCTAAGAGAATTCAGCACTACCAAACCAGTTTTACAACAAATGCTAAAAGCTTGTGTCCAAATCTCCTCTTATAAAGACCACTGAGATGCTTACAGATCCTATGGTCAGAGCATTCTCTACTGCAAGAGTGCCCTTCCTCCAGTCGCAAGAATCCTTTTAAATAATGTCTCTTCTTACCCATGTCCATATCTTTTTTTGTTTGACATTTCCTTCTGGCCTACTATGTGTTCATCAGTGGGCCAATCTAGTAGGAATTAAGCTAGTAAGTAGCCAATTACAAGCTAGTAATGAAAGTATTATGCAGGTCCGGCTACATAAATATTGGGACCCAGTGCAAAATGAAAATGCAGGATGCCTTGTTCAAAAGAGTAGGGGAAAAGTGTTATTAAAGGTATGAAAATATGTGTGCCCTTTTCTTCCATGGTCTCTTTCAACTTGTTCTGGTGGCTTTTATTTTTTATTTAATGTCATTCTAAATAAAGAAAAATTTGAAAATTAAAAAAAAAAAAGACTGCTCTAGGCAGGAAACACAAGACAAGAAAAAGACTTACAAAACAAAGCCAAAACAATTAAGAAAATGATATTAGGAACATACATATTGATAATTACATTAAACATAAATGGATTAAATGCTCCAACCACAAGACATAGACTGGCGGAATGGATACAAAAACAGGACCCATATGTATTCTGTCTACAAGAGACCACTTCAGACCTAGGGACACATACAGACTGAAAGCAAGAAGGTGGAAAAAAGATATTCCATGCAAATGGAAATCAAAAGAAAGCTGGAGTAGCAATTCTTATATCAGGCAAAGTAGACTTTAAAATAAAGACTCTTACAAGAGGAAAAGAAGGACATTACATAATGATCAAGGGATCAATCCAAGAATAAGATATAACAATTGTACATATTTATGCACCCAACATAGGAGCACCTCAATACATAAGGCAAATGCTAACAGCCATAAAAGGGGAGATAGACAGTTAAACAATCATAGTATGGGACTTTAACACCCCACTTTTACCAATGGACAGATAATCCAAAATGAAAATAAATAAGGAAATACAAGGTTTAAATGATACATTAAATAACATGGACTTAATTGATATTTATATGACATTCCACCCAAAAACAACAAAATACACTTTCTTCTTAAGTGCTCATGGAACATTCTCCAGGATAGATCATATCTTGAGTACAAATCAAGCCTTGGTAAATTTAAGAAAATTGAAATCATATCAAGTATCTTTTCTGACCACAGTGCTATGAGACTAGCTATCAACTACAGGAAAAAATCTGTAAAAAATAGATATCAACTACAGGAAAAAATCTGTAAAATATACAAACACATGGAGGCTAAACAATACACTACTAAATAACCAAGATATCACTGAAGAAATCAAAGAGGAAATCAATAAATATGTAGAAACAAATGACAATGAAAACACGATGACCCAAAACCTATGGGATGCAGTGAAAGCAGTTCTAAGAGGGAAGTTTATAGCAATACAATCCTACGTCAAGAAGCTAGAAACATCTCAAATAAAAAATCTACACTTACACCTAAAGCAATTAGAGAAAGACGAACAAAAAATCCCAATGTTAGCAGAAGGAAAGAGGTCATAAATGTCAGATCAGAAATAAATGAAAAAGAAGTTAAAGAAATGATAGCAAAAATCAATAAAACTAAAAGCTTGTTCTTTGAGAAGATAAACAAAATCGATAAACCATTAGCCAGACTCATCAAGAAAAACAGGGAGAAGATTCAAATCAGTGGAATTAGAAATGAAAAAGGAGAAATAACAACTGACACTGCAGAAATACAAAGGATCATGAGAGATTACTACAAGTAACTGTATGCCAATAAAATGGACAACCTGGAAGGAATGGACAAATTCTTAGAAAAGCACAACCTTCTGAGACTGAACCACGAAGAAATAGAAAATTACGAACAGACCAATCATAAGCACTAAAATTGAGACTGCGATTAAAAATCTTCCAACAAACAAAAGCCCAAGACCAGATGGCTTCACAGATGAATTCTATCAAAAATTTAGAGAAGAGCTAACACCTATTCTTCTCAAACTCTTCCAACGTTTAGCAGAGGGAGGAACTCTTCCAAACTCATTCTACGAGGCCACCATCACCCTGATACCAAAACCAGACAAAGATGTCACAAAGAAAGAAAACTACAGGCCAATATCACTGATGAACATAGATGTAAAACTCCTCAACAAAATACTAGCAAACAGAATCCAACAGCACATTAAAAGGATCATACACCATGATCAAGTGGGGTTTATCCCAGGAATGCAAGGATTCATCAATATATACAAATCAATCAGTGTGATAAATCATATTAACCACTTGAAGTAGAAAATACAATATGCTCATCTCAATAAATGTGAAAGGAAAAAAAACTTTTGACAAATTTCAACACCCCTTTATGATAAAAACGGTCCAGAAAATAGGCATAGAAGGAACTTACCTCAACATAATAAAGGCCATATATAAGAAACCCACAGCCAACATTGTTCTTAATGGTGAAAAACTGAAACCATTTCCTCTAAGATCTGGAAGAAGACAAGGTTGTCCACTCTCACCACTATTATTCAACATAGTTTTGGAAGTTTTAGTCACAGCAATCAGAGAAGAAAAACAAATACAAGGATTCCAAATCAGAAAAGAAGAATAAGGCTGCCACTGTTTGAAGATGACATTATACTATAAATAGAGAATCCTCAAGATGCTACCAAAAAACTACTAGAGCTAATCAATGCATTTGGTAAAGTAGCAGGATACAAAATTAATGCACAGAAATCTCTTGCATTCCTATACACTCATGATGCCAGAAGCTGTTCTCCATAGGCAGTCAGTGAGGGAGGATCCAGTGAGGAGAGAGCAGCTGTAGACCTGGATGCTGTTTGGAGTTTGGATATATCTGAAATATATCTGGATATATCTGGAATATCTCAATATCAGGAATATCTGAAAGAGGAATTAAGGAAACACTCCCATTTACCATTGCAATAAAAAGAATAAAATACCTGGGAATAAACCTACCAAGGAGATGAAAGACCTGTATGCAGAAAACTATAAGACACTGATGAAACAAATTAAAGACGTTACAAACAGATGGAGAGATATACCATGTTCTTGGATTGGAAGAATCAACATTGTGAAACTGACTATACTACCCAAAGCAATCTACAAATTCAATGCAATCCCTATCAAACTACCACTGGCATTTTTCACAGGACTACAACAAAAATTTTCACAAATTCTATGGAAACACAAAAGACCCTGAATAGTCAAAGCAACCTTGAGAAAGAAAAACGGAGCTGGAGGAATCAGGCTCCCAGACTTCAGACTATACTATAAAGGTACAGTAATCAAGACAGTATGATACTGGCACAGAAACAGAAATACAGATCAATGAAACAGAATAGAAAGCCCAGAGATAAACCCACGCACCTCTGGTCACCTTATCTTTGACAAAGGCAGCAAGAATATACAATGGAGAAAAGACAGCCTCTTCAATAAATGGTGCTGGGAAAACTGGACAGCTACATGTAAAAGAATGAAATTAGAACACTTCCTAACACCATAGACAAAAATGAACTCAGAATGGATTCAAGTCTAAATGTAAGACCAGACACTCGAAAACTCTTAGAGGAAAACATAGGCAGAACACTCTATGACATAAATCAGAGCAAGATCCTTATTGACCCACCTCCTAGAGAAATGGAAATAAAAACAAAATTGAACAAATTGGACCTAATGAAACTTAAAAGCTTTTGCATGGCAAAGGAAACCGTAAACAAGATGAAAAGAAAACCCTCAGAATGGGAGAAAATATTTGCAAATGATGCAAGTGACAAAGGATTAATCTCCAAAATTTACAAGCAGCTTATTCAGCTCAATATCAAAAAAAACAAACAACCCAATCCAAAAATGGGCCGAAGACCTAAATAGACATTTCACCAAAGAAGATATACAGATTGCCAACAAACACATGAAAGGATGGTCAACGTCACTAATCATTAAAGAAAGACACATCAAAACTACAGTGAGGTATCGCCTTGCACCAGTCAGAATGGCCATCATCAAAAAATCTAGAAACCATAAATGCTGGAGAGTGTGAGGAGTAAAGGGAACACTTTGGCACTGTTGGTGGGAATGTAAATGATATATGTAAATGTAAATGAATGTAAATGATATATGAATGTAAATGATATAGCCACTATGAAGAACAGTATGGAGGTTCATTTAAAAACTAAAAATAAAACTACCATATGACCCAGCAATCCCACTACTGGACATATACCCTGAGAAAATCATAATTCAAAAAGAATCATGTACCACAATGTTCACTGCAGCTCTATTTACAATAGCCAGGACATGGAAGCAACCTAAATGTCCATCAACAGATGAATGGATAAAGAAGATGTGGCACATATATACAATGGAATATTACTCAGCCATAAAAAGAAACAAAATTGTGTTATTGTAGTTAGATGGATGGACCTACAGTATGTCATACAAAGTGAAGTAAGTCAGAAAGAGAAAAACAAATACTGTATGTTAACACATATATATGGAATCTAAAAAGAAAAAGAGAGAATGGTTCTGAAAAACCCAGGGGCAAGACAGGAATAGAGACACAGATGTAGAGAATGGATTTGAGGACTCAGGGAGTGGGAAGGGTATTCTGGGATGACGTGAGAGGGTGGTATGGACATATATACTTTACCAAATGTAAAATAGATAGCTAGTGGGAAGCAACTACATAGCACAGGGAGATCAGCTTTGTGACCACCTAGAGTGGTGGGATACGGAATGTGGGAGGGAAACGAAAGGGGGAGGAGATATGGGGATATATGTATATGTATAGCTGATTCACTTTTTTATAAAGCAGAAACTAACACACCATTGTAAAGCAATTATACTCCATAAAGATGTTTAAAAAAAAACATAGAATACTAGAAGAAAATTTAGGGATATTATTTTATATTTCAGAGTGAGGAAGTTTTTAACCATGACACAAATTCCAAAAGATTTGGAATAAAAGATTTATAAATTATATTACACAATCTGAACTCTAATCATAGTGCAAAAACTATGGTAAATAAACTCAAAAGGCAAAAGACAAAGTGGGAAAAATTTTACAATTCACTGAGTAGAAAAAATGATTAATCTCCCTAATATGTGTGCCTGTAAGTGGGTATGAATATGACCAGTAGAAATTATGGGCAAATGATATAAATAGTTCATTGTAGAGGAGAAACAAAGGGTTTTTAAATGTGAAAATATGCACAATAACTGAACAGCAAAATCCAAATATATAGGGGTTCAGTAAAGATCTGACAGTTTGATAGCAACTTTATTGTCAAGGGTGTGGGAAAACAGTCCCATTAAAGGCCAGTAAGAACACATATAAATACAATCCTTATAGAGGAAAGTTTAGCAAGAGCTATACAAATTATAAATTTGTGTGCCCTTTGCCTCAGTGACTCCATTTCTAGGAATATATACTTCAGATATTCTAGTAAGTGCACAAACTTATGCATATTCAAGTGTAAAGTATATTCATTAAAGCATTGTCTGTAATAGAAAAATATTTACAACTTTTTAAATGGACATTGATCAGATAAAGTGGGTTAAATAAGTTTCATGAAAGTAAATGAAGAATAAGAAAGTTCTTTATATACAATATGCAAAAATTGCCAAGTAGAGAAGCCAATTGTAAAACAGAGGTATACAACTGTTTGTGTTAAGAAAGCAAGAGTAAAAAAGGCATCTTTTTATTTTCTTGTATATATGTTTTAAAAGCTTTGGAAGAATATTCAGGGTATCAAAACAAAGAGCTACCTGTATGATCAGGTGACAAATTGGGTTGATGAGGCAATGGTGAAGGGGGAATGCTTCACTACCTAACTCAGTTTTTGAACTGTGTAAATATTAATTGTTCAACTGTGTGAATTTTCCTGTTTAAAAACATAAATATTGAAATTAAAAATAAGTTCTACAGAGTATAGACATGTTGTTCTAATTATACTAAGCCACATGCCATTTCCCAACATTAGTTCTCAGTTCTTCATGTTCTTGCAAATGTACCCAAGTAAGTCCCAGAAGAATATTCCAACACTACTGGTACAGTATGAGGTTATCTAGCAGCTCTTATTGAAGCACTACCAATTTCTCACTCATATACAAAAAAAAAAAAAAAAAAAATCACAAATATCTAAAAAGAAATTATAGAAACTAAGACAGAATGAAAAAATACCAGAGCGCTGGAAGAATGTCCACCAACATAACTACATTAAAAGGCAGACCCAGATTGTAAATATGGCTCAAAAAAGCTTGCTTGTAATCATTAAAATCTATTTTAAACATAAAAATTAAACACAATACACCAGAAGAACAAACAGGGATTATAAAACTTCATTCAATAAAAAAAATCAATGGGCTATAATATGTTAAAAGAATTGAGAATGCTGTTAGCATGTAAAAATGCTTAATCAATTTCTCTATCTTCCTTATCACATATTCCAATGGATAATATCAATAAGTGCCTTCCCAATTAGACTACATCAAGCAAGATTATTAAAAATAAAATACCTGGTATTTTAGCAAGATCATTATCAGTTAACAGATTGTTTAATTTTTATTATCACAAAAAAGTATGTCCTATAACATCCTTCATTTGACTTTGTAACATATGTTAAAATGTTTGCATCACATGTCATTGGTAGCTTCAGATAAATATTCATAAGAAAAATGAAACAGTTGGATACATGATGACCGATGTAGCCTTGGGTAGAAAATTTTCAAAATAGAACAGCTAAATTCACTAAGTTTATTTAATTGATTTTGAAACCTTTTAAAGCTACTTGAAAATGTTCCAGAAACAAAGTTTTAATCAGATGACTTTAAAATAATCTGAAAACATAGGAATAAGTTTTATGTCTACATTACTCAGTATTTTAAAATTAAAGATAAAAGTGACTGACATATTGTTGCATTGAATTTTAGAAAGATCTTTCATTTGAAAAGATTTCCAGACATTTAACAAGTCCAAAATGTGACAAGATTTATCCTTTCCCAATTGAGATGTCTGATTTGACTAATGAGGCAAGGCTTTTCATTTAAAAACATTTTCATTTTGGATTTATTTTGGCTTAATCTTCCTTAAGATAAAGGCAGTGACACAGTGTACTCATCTTGACATAACTGTCCCTTGTCTCCTATTCTGTACCTAGCATTCTATTGTTTTTCATTGCTTGGGCAGCTATGGCCATTGAGAATATTTGTCAGTTGTTGTACTGTTACATAATTTATTTAAAGGTCCTGACTTCTGATTCTTAAAGTTCAATCAGCATCCATAAACAGAAGGCATAATCTTTACTTTCCTTTCCCCACACCTAAAGACAACCATTGGAAGAAAGTTTCTTGGGATGGTACGCAACAGAAGCCAGGAAAAATAAAAATACAACATCAAATAGTTAGCATCTAGCCCTTTTATATGATATAAATTGTATATCCCCTGGGAAAACCTTCTTTCATCTTTCCAGTGTATTTTTTAACCTTTATATAAGCAGCCAATAAATCATAATGATAATATAGTCTATAGATAAAGCTACCATTCTGATAATCTTCCCAAATTGACAGCCCACCTGGAGCTGTATTACTTCAACCAATGTAATTTTTGCATAATATTATCCCAAATACAATTAGATGATTAGAAATGACAGCTACTTTTTGTTTGTTTGTTTTTCTGTTTGTTTTTTGTTTTGTTTTGATACATCTTTATTGGAGTATAATTGCTTCACAATGCTGTGTTAGTTTCTGTTGTACAACAAAGTGAATCAGCCATGTGCATACATATATCCCCTTATCTCCTCCCTCTTGAGCCTCCCTCCCACCCTCTCTATCAAAAAAAAAAAATGACAGCTACTTTTAAAAGAAGAGTATAGCAGGGTCAGAAGAAGGGAGCAATAGAGAAGTGCTCTCAGCAGGACAAAAGAGAGTCAGTGATGAAGGCTTCATCAGTCATTTCATAATTCAGAGAGTGACTTCTACAAAACAGGAAGGAAAAATACTTAAATGTAAATCTTCAGAAAAAGAAGGAGAAAATGTGAAGGTGAGCTACTCTAAGCAAGCATATTCTCAAAGGAAATTGTAGGTTTTTTGGTAAGCTGCTTGTAGCACACAAAACTAAGTGACCTTAGCCAAATTCTTCAGCCAGTGCTTTTACATTTCCCCTAGCATTTTCTCTTTGACAGTGAGCTGATAGACATAAACACCTGATTCCAAGTTCATTGACAGACCTTCATTGAAATGGACATGGGAAACAACAATCTACAAGGCAAATTCTCCCATAATGCAGGGTAATGATAATAATGGGATGGAAACATTTATATTAGCATTCAAAAGACAAGGTTACATATAGAACACGCAAAAGATTCATTATCAAGTTACAAAGATTATTACAAAATCAAGAAATTGCAATATCAACCATCAAGTATGATGCTGGAATTTTTAATGACTCAATATCTGTGAAAGTGAGTGAAAAAATCTTATGCATTTTTTGTCTAAAATGCTTGTCTAATTCATTGTTTAAAGCATGTCTGTGATTATTAGCTTTTTAATGGAATTCATATAATCTAAAGATGAGCCTGTACTCCTTATCTCACCAGAAGTATTTAGCAGTGAGAATGAAGAAAGGTGAATTTTAGCTTTAAGTCTTCTGGCCTATATTTGTTTTTTGTTAGTTACTCATTGGGTTTCTTTATGTAGAATGTACAAAGCCATGGCATACTCTACTTTAAGATACTTTCTAGCTTCCTATTTTGTAATTGTATGTTTGGTTATCATATAGCCAAATGAGGCAGCATGATCAGCAGTTCTTAAAAAACACACTCTAGCAGACCGAGACACCAACTGCATTTTATAACATTAATAAAATCAGATTTTTTTCAAACGTTTGAGTTTTCTCCTCCAGAATACTACTTTGATGGTGTGGTGAAAGATCACTGGACTCAGACTCTGACATCTGGGCTCAAACTGGTGTAAATTTCATCTTCAGTTTCCTCATCTGTAAAATTAAAGTACCCTTAGGTTCCCTTCCAGTTCTAGCATCCTGTAACGTTATGTGGCAAATCTGCATATAAGTCATTTGAGCTGTTTTATGAAGAGAATGGTGATGTAAAAAAAGGGTAAAGGCACACAGGAAAAGAAATGTGTGATTATGGTGGTAAGCGACTTTGTTGCTAATTGTAATGTACTATTGTCATAACTGTAAAACCTGAAATAGGTATTTTAAGCTCTGTTGTCACTGGTTTCCTTCACTGTAAAATATGAAAGTGCTCTAGTTAAGAGGCTTACAACACTTCAGTTCACATGTCATTTGTCTACCACAAGTTGTTAATGAGCAATACATAACTACCACATCAATGTTTTACAGCATATCTAAAGGATGACAAGACACATGGCACAATGACCTTAAGCTATTAAGCAATCCTGAAATGTGTATGGTCTTAACATTGTTATAACAATAGAAAACAGAATCATAGAATTTTAAAACTAGAAGGGAGTAGATGTCATCTAGTTTAATTATATGTTACATAATATTCTTTGCATATTTCTAATAAATCATCACTTCAGTCTCTAATTTGAAAAAAATCTGTTATATATATTTAGGATATATTCTCTTGGTTTCTGCAGTTGGCCATGGTCACATGCCAATCTCATGGATCCCAAAGATAGAAGTATCTGAAATTCCCTCCTCAGAGTTCCGGCTACTGCCTTGAAAGTACTCCATTACAAATTAAATGAGTTACCTTCATCTAGTAGAGTGACAATGATCCCATAAGCATGGTTAGTCACGATTCTTGGACCCTTCTTCATAAGTACTTTTGGATGGATTAGGGAAAGAGCCCTTAAAGTTCTTAGTTGAGATCATGAAGGTGACTCCTCCAGGGAAGCAGTTGTGAGTTGTTGTCAAGTTTCCTAGACAGAATTTTGTTCACTTCTGAAAATATTTACTGATTGCTTTTAATACACCAGAAATTGTTGGGTTGGAAAGTTAGGAATTCAAGACTTTGGATGAAGAAGAGGTGATAAACAATAAATGTAGTACTACCAGAGAGCAAGGACATTGAATTAAAGGACTCAGAGAGAGAAGTTGGAAGGTTCTTGGAGTTAGTGAAAACTGAATTCATAAATCCATACACTAACCCAAAATAGAGCACAGAAGGCAGATGTGTAGAAGGTAGGAGATGGCATAGAAATATTAAAGTCTGGCCATAGTGTGTGGAGTCTCTACTATGAACCTTAGTGGTAGGTTAATCCCTACATTATCAATGTACCTGAGTCTCTACAACCTGTTTGTAGTTACCTTAAGAGAAAGAAATGAGGTCAATGCTTAAAGATGAAAGAGATAGTCATAAATACAGAGGCTCTACTGGTAAATGTGGACATGAAGAGACACCACAGTGGGGAACTATAAGATTCCTGTTATGGGGGTTTGGGGCATGTGACTAACCACAAAGTTCTTTAAATTTCTATGTTCATTCTTAGGAGGCAATCAACCTCAATAGTTAACCACAAAGATGTCAGACTTTGATTAAATCCTGTCTCTATCAATAAACAGCTTTAAATTTTAGATCATTACTTAACTCAATACCCCACATGTAAAATGGAATAAATAGAGTACCTACCTTATAGGGTTGTTGTCAGGATTACATGAGATAATCTATATAAGGCAGTTAGAACTGTGCTTGCAAAGAGGCAAGAGCTGAATAAATGCTAGCTATCATTTACATAGAAATTGTGTACCATGCTTTCCGTCCTCCATGCAATTTTTTTTGATGAAGGCTCTCTGGGCTTTAGTTCCATGTCTCTAGGTCCATGTAACCAGTAGTATTCTTAAATTATATTTGACATATTATTTTAGTATTATAGTAGTTGCTTTGTAAGGTACTATTCTTTCAGAAATCAAGAACGTATGATGAATTCATTCTAAAGGCATAGCAACCATGGCTGTGTAGCAACTGCTGAATTAGACATGCATTGTTCTCAAACACTGAAATCAAATTAAGTGGCTGTACTATTAATAGCACTACTTATTCAGCTCCTTCCACTTTAAAGCACTTTATAAACATTAACTAATTAATCCTCACACTCTTATGAGGTAAGTAAATAATTGTTAGTTCCCAGTTTGAGGAAACCAAGGTTGAGGTTAAGTGGTTTGCTTCCTCAGGGCAATAGAGTGAGGCAAAATTTAAGTCCCCGAATAGGACATTTTAATTTATATCAATTTATTTTGGACACTATATTGAATTTTTAATTATAATTTAAATACACAATATAATATAATTTATTATATTGTATTACCTCACACTATTTCTGCCATATAATGGATGGAAAACTGTAATTCAGTGCTAAGTGAATGAAAATAAGTAGAAAATACTCCAGAACTACTGTTCCCCATAGCTCACTATGACATTAAGAATTTACAGGCCATGCAGCTAAGTAGCCAGAAACTGTCAATCATTTCATTTGACATCTATTTCCTTTACAGGCACACACACACAGAGACACACACACACGTGCATCTTATTTCCCATAAAAGAGTACAGGCTCCTTCATGTTAGGAATCATGTCTTATACCTTGATATCTCCAAAACCATATGTTAGTAAAGTACTACCTTGAGGTATGCTAAGTGTTTAAAAAACAAATCTTTGCCATAACCTCCCAACTGATTTTTATTTCACTCTCAAACCTCATCTTGCCCATCTTTCATATTGCTCTCCAAATTATAAATGGCAGAACATAAACACAATCATCTTGCTTCCTTGCTCAAACTCACAAATGCCTCCATGTTTCTGTCCCCACCTTCAAGTCCTTCTTTGTTTTTTTACAGTAATTTTGTAATATGGAATTCATTGAAACATATTTTTACCATAGCACTTAAAACCTTAGACTATGACTACACATATGTTTCATGATTGTTCCATGAGGGTAGAAAAGGTATATCCCGAAATAAATGTTGTGTCTCAGTGCATGACACAAAGTAAGTGCTCAGTAACTATTTGGTAAATGAAGAAATAATGGTAAAAATAAAGATGTTGTGCTGCCTTCTTCCAGGGCAAATTTTGCTGCTAGCTTATTACTTGTGAATTTCTTCATGTCTAACTTTGATGTCTACCAAAGGAAAACCTTGGCTGTGACCTGTGACCTCCTGTAATCTCACTTCTGGCAAAGTGGGTATATATTGGATCAAGAGGTTAGGGAGAAAGTTTGTGAACGCAAAGGAATTCTTCCAACAGAAATTTCTGACACAGTATCCATATGATTAACACTTTACACTACCTCTGCATAGAGCCAAATATGGTCTTACTTATTTTATCTGCTGGATTAATTATAGAAATAATACAAACTATTTTTTGAAACCCTTGAAAGTTCTGTGGCACTTTTTGTGTTGTTCTACAAATGGCTACTTGAACTTAAAGCTGGGAAGAAAATTGTTTCAAGTCTTGCGTGGCTACATTACCCCAACCATCATCCCAGACCCTATCTAACCCCTAGGCTGTATAAATGCATGAAGACAAGCGATCAGGGGAAATTTTCAGTCCAGTGGGGAAGTGCCAAACCAAGTGAAGGGAGCTCCAGGAGAATTCCATATAAAGACTGTTGACTATAAGATGACAAGACTGGTATCTCAAACCCTGAATAAAGGTGTGATTATGTAGCATCCTCTCTGATCTACCTTTTGTATTTATATAAATAATGGTAGATGAGAATGCAGATAATATGGAGGTGGATGGAGGGAGTCCTCAGTGGAGAAGCTTGCACTCCCACAGTTTGACATGACATGGACACATGAGTTTCACATGCATCAAGTAAACACCATGCAAAGTACTCAGCCATCTTGTCAATACTCCACCCCTGAAAAAGAAGACCCTGGCAGCTACAGAAAGTGGAGTGGATTGACTGGGGTGGGCTCTTGAAGACATTGAGTTGAGACGTTGTAAAGAGACCCCCAAAATTTTAAAGAGCTCACACATGTGTCCCAGAGGATTTGGTTGCTTGCTATAAAGAGGTCTGGGAGATGTCAGCAGAACAAACTGAGGACAAAAACAGCTCTGATGAAGCACATCCCAAAGCACCAGCGGGCAAAAGAGCCCAGAGGGAAGGGAGAAAAACTAAAGTCATAGCTCACTTCCCATGATAACAGAAGAGAGGTGAAGA
The DNA here is from genome assembly GCF_008692025.1 of Phocoena sinus. Lineage (NCBI taxonomy): Eukaryota > Metazoa > Chordata > Mammalia > Artiodactyla > Phocoenidae > Phocoena > Phocoena sinus. The sequence continues at coordinate 64,429,706 of NC_045763.1, forward strand.
AACTCCTACTAATTACTGGGGTTCAGTGGTCCACGAAGGTACCTAGTCTCAAGTGTTTTGCACAGCAGTGCAAGCTCACCCTTGCTGGAAGTGCTGAAAATTTTCTTCACTGAGGCTTTCTTACTAGCTTACTACATCCACTCCCGCAAGTGGAAACCTGGGCTGGTCTGGGGAATGGGATGAAGTTACCACTAAACTGTATATAAGATTGAAGTTTCCAACCAGAGTAAAGTAAACATGACTAAAAATGACTGGGAAGCTATGAGATCTGCCTGAGATATCATTAATGGCCTAGAAAGACAGGTCTGGCAGTATATGGATGAAAGCATTGATTGGCAAAGCATAAAAACATTTCACACTTATATCTTTACTGAATTCAATCTGTTCAAGTACACTGGGTAGAGTGGCATTTAGCAATTATTCAACAAAACTGTTAATTAATGATTTTTAATATCTAATTCTTCTAACATTAGAAGCCACTTAGGATGTTGCTTATGAAAAATAACCGTGTTTCATATTCTTAATTACATTGGCATGGTACTTTTCCTTACAATGTTTGCTTCTTCTGGTAATTTCTGCTATTTTTCTTAGATGTTCTGCTAGCAGTGAACATTTAATATGAATTAATGAATGAATGAATAAATGAATGAATTGATAGTCAAGGAATATAAGATTACAATGAAATATTCATGATTGTTTAGTAAATTGTAAGCCACCTCTTTTCGGGAGCGAATGAAAGGGTGCTCTCATGCTACCCACACCCAACAAGTTTGCTTTAAATCCCTTCATACTCTTCCTGTCAATCTTCTGTCCTAAGAATGTCAAGGACACAAGAAATATGATATAACTTTATAACATAGAGTTCCTGAAGCCAATGAGCCTGCAAGACAGTTTGCCATTGTTCCCCTTATATATGCAGATGCTTACCTAATGCCACTGACTTTATGGTAATTCTATAATCAGTTCTATAGCCTTTCCCTCTATTAAGTCACAAATCTGTCTACAACATCTGTATAATATTTTTTTTGTTCTTCATACATTTTGAAATCACCACAGCATTTATTGGATATTTCTATCCACAACTTGCTCCATACTAAAAACAGAGAAATCAAGACAATATGGCCAGGTCCCAGGGAGCACAGTACAGTCTCTCCACAACCACTGTGCTGACCTTACAGTGTCTGGAATACCAAATGGGAATGACAGTGATGAAAATAATAATGATGATTCTTGAATAAATTTTAAATATATGAGAGATATGGGGAAAAAAAGCTTTTTCAGTAATCAAACACATGTCTTATTATTTCTTAACCCCAGAGTGATACAAGTTCAATGCATTCAATTTTAGAAATCTAATTGCAGCAAATTCAAGAAGATTCATTTTGTCTAAGCAATAAATAAAGCCATTTCTTTTCCTTCTTGGAAGGATAAAAGAACCGGTGCTAGAAAACAGCTGCAACTCCAAAAAGATAGGCTCAGTATCTCAGAATACATGGTTTGGGCTTTTTCTAAGTGGACTAAATGAATAGACAGTTCCATTTCTCTGCCCCCAGGAAAAGGATGGGAATAAAGCATCCTCTCAAACAGCTACAAATATGAACGATTAAAGTGACAGACAATGGAAGAATGAAACCTGAATTTGCAGATGTCACCTTCAACATAGTGTGGAGTTGACAGCTTTGTTTTTATCTGCTCCCACCTCCTAAGAACAAGCAAACTGATTTTAAGATTAGGAACCAATATATTCATTTTCATGAAAAATACCAGTCAAGTCTTGACTCTGTATTTTTGTTTTTTATCCAGAGGCCAGTGCATGCAATGATATTATTTTTTATAACCATAGAGTTGATTTTATCTTTAGCAGTCACCCGAATGCAAAGATATGTAAACAGAGTTCTCAGCAATTTTGATTCTCATGTAATTTCACAGGGCTTTAGTATCTCTTCAAGATTATTACTTTTCGTGTGTTTTGCTGATCTTCAATTTGATTTGGAGAGCTTTTTGTTTGTTTGTTTGTTTTAGGATTGCCCCATGTGAACTATGCCAATAGCAGTCATCGTCAATGATTGGCCAATACCAATACATCATCAGTGTAGGGAGGGTCTGATTTTACAAAGTTTAATTCTCATTGTTTCTAGGATAAAAGGAGGTATTTTATGGGGGTGGAAGGGAAGATTGTGTAATAGCAGAGAGAGTCTTTTCGCCCTCCTGCTTCTTAAGGTATCTGCAAGATTTTCTGGAACTAAGATTTCTGTGAATGCCAGTGTTTCCTTACTCTACCTCACTTCCATTTCTGGCTTTTGTGGAATTCTTCGTCTCCATTTTATATCCTACAGCTGTTTTTCTTATCTCCAGGCCCACACAGGCAGCTGTATGTAGTAGAATTTTAATGTAAACTAAGATGTAATGGTTAGGTGAAAGCAAATAGCCCCATTCAAAGCTCTATCCTTCTGATTCTGGACTCTACAGTTTAGTAGAATTTCTTTAATAATAAATGATTAGTGGTGATCATTTTGCAATATATACAAATATCAAATGATTATGTCCTACACCTGAAATTAATATGTTGTATGTCAACTATGCCCTAATAAACTAATAATGATATTAATATTATTATTATTATTCCCTTTTCTTCCAAATTTACATTTATTCCTCATGACGAGATTTTTGGTCATTTCTTCTTTGCCTTCCTCCAAATATACTCTCAACTTCTAACCTAACCTTTCCAAGAAGATTGATGGACATTTTAATAGATCAAGAGAATTTTCTTTTCTTTAGGAACAATTCTGATGACTGTTGTTAATACAATAATTTTTCTTACACTACACAGCAAGTAAAACTTATTTCATACCATTCAGCTTCACTCTTACTATGCATTGGTCTTTTTTTTTTTCTTCTCTGGATCACACCAACCTCATTTCCTTCTTAGACTCTTTGCACTTGGCATATCTTTCATCTGATTCACTTGACCCCAAATTATTCTCATGGCTTGTATCATCTTGTGATTCAAATATCACCTCAAAAGACACTTTCTCAGAATTATTCTTTGACCATTCTATTTAAATCACACTCCCATCACATACACATGGCTTTTTATCACTTAATTCTGTTTAGAGTACTTATTCTTACATAAAATTATTCTGCTTATTTGCTTTTATTCTAATTTTTTTCTGGATGTAAGAACAACATAGCCAAGGTTCTAATATCACCACCAGCTGTTACTGACACCACAGTCTGCTTCAGCTCATGTGGTATCAGCACACCACCACCATGACACACGTGAATCCTAACCACTCCTTCATACCCACATCTGTCACTCCAAGCCAAAACTCCTGTACAGGATTTCAGATTGTCCTAAGCCTATGTCATGGGCCCTTATCTTGGCTATCAATGCAGTGAATGGGCAAATATTGATAAGAGGGGATACTGTAATGGGCAAGTAGAATATTATGCCCCAAATGCAAATAATTAACATTGTAGGTTGGTTTTCCAGTATTTTCCTCTTGAATTAGAGAAATTAACAGAGCAACACATTTTCTTTAACTTTTACTCTTTGACTAAGTGAGTAGTCTTACAGACTCTGTTACATACTTGGAGTTGAGGTAAAGCAAATATTTAGAACACATTGTCCATATTTTGCTAAAAATATATTTGTGACCTTTACCTCATAGTAATACCACCTTTGGACACAAAATTAGTTTTCTAAGTATAAAATTTTAAAGCACTGGGCATTCTCCATCATTTGAAAGTATTCATCTGTTCTGTAGCAACCAACGGGAAGAAAAATGAAACAAATTTACTTTTAACATGTCAGGACAGTTTTTTTTGTTGTTGTTTTTTTGTTTTTGCTTTTGTTTTTTGCGGTATGCGGGCCTCTCACTGTTGTGGCCTCTCCCACTGCAGAGCACAGGCTCCGGATGCACAGGCTCAGCGGCCATGGCTCACAGGCCCATGCTCTCTGCGGCATGTGGGATCTTCCCGGACCGGGGCACGAACCCATGTCCCCTGCATCGGCAGGTGGACTCTCAACCACTGCACCACCAGGGAAGCCCGTCAGGACAGTTTTTAGATGAAATTAATCGAAAGCTGTTTCAAAACCTAAATTATAAAATCTACCAGTTTATATATATTATGCACTGAAGGAATTTGCAATGTGTAGTTATGCAAAAAAAAAAAAGTCAAGTTCATGATAAGATAGCTGCAGTTACCTATTATGGAAATTTCACCTGAACACTTCATTTGTATTCACAGAAGTTATGGAAGAAAAGTCTGCACAATTACTAGGTCCCCAGAACAAGAGAAGGCCATTCCTTACACTGTGTTTTCTAGAAGTTTGTGATCAGTATGTGACCAGACCTAAATCTTTCCATTTTTCCACAAATTTCTAAAGTTATCTCTCATTCCTAAGCTTTGGAAAGGTGAAAGAAATGCTTATGCATGCATAAAGGAAATGATCCTCATTTGAGTCTCCTTGGTTTGTGATTTAATATGTCTGTGCTATCTAAAATTATTAGACTATATGCACTTGAACAAAGACGTCTGATATTTTGTTATCACATCTAGTTAAAATTACCATTCTCTGCACTTTGGAATAATGAGGAAATAACTTAATTATTAGGAGAAGTCCATTTTACATATGATGTAATAAAAACTAACATATTCTACACAAGGTACTTTGTGAAGTACCTTGCATAGAATACTTTATTAATACTCATAGCATATTTAATCCTCACAACAAACCTAAAAGGTTGATATTTGTCTTCCCATATTAGAAGTAAAAAAAAGATAAACAGTTTTGCAAACAGCATTTGCCAGCAATCCACAGCTAGCTTTTCTAATGATGACTTCAGGAATTTAGACACTGCAACAGGAGTGTCTGAATAGATCAACTTAGATGTTAAGTAGATATATCAAAATCAGTATATTCCAAAGTTCCTAATGACCCACCTCCTCAAATTTCCCCATCCATAGCTTTTCTGCATTTTAGCTAATGGCCATTTCATCTGCCCAGTTGCTCTGGTCAAAACCTGGGGTTCACCCAGGATTACTCTCTTTTCTCCCATACTTTATAACCAATCTATCAGGAGCAAGGAATTACTTTCTGATTAGTAATCATAAAACCAGAGAAATGACCAGCAATGTATGATAAAAATACAAATATACAATATTTATAATCTTCAATTACTAAAAATATTTCAAGTGTCATAAAATAGATGTAAATGTTTAACATTGTATTTCAGATTGAGGGTTTCATTATATTTTATGATGAATATACAGAATATAAAATGCAATATACCCAAATATTTGATTGCAAACTATTTGGCAGGCTATCACAAAGATTAAGTGAAGATACAACTTATTCTATCTTTACTTCTTGTAAAATTTAGAAAAGCTTTGGGTACATTGATTTGTTTAGGAGAAGTTTAAAGCTGATGACATCATTCTACTAGGTGACTTTTTATTTTTTATTTTAAACAGCACTTTAAATCATCCATACTTTCCCCTTGAACCACTCATTTAGCCCTTTATTTGACAAATATAACCAAGTGCATCATATGAATCAGGCATCTTTAAGGTACCTAAGGTAGAGGGATAATCAAAAATATCCCTGTCCTCATAGTGATAATATTGGAAAAGAGAGGGGGAAAACAAGCATATGACACATAAATACATCATTACACATAGTATATTACAATGCCATAATTCCTTTGACACAAAGAAAATGCAGATCCGGGTAAAGGTTGGCAGTGGTGTGTAACACAGTGATTAGGGTCGATAGACCCCATTGAAGAAGGTGAGGGAGACAGCCACGGTGATACACAGGCAAAGCTTTCCTGGTACAAGCAGCAGTCAGTCAGAGGCTCTACGTCAGGAACCTGGTGGGATCAAGGAAGAGCAAGGTCAGAGTGGCTGAAACAGCATGAGGAAGGTAAAGAGGAATATGTGAGAATGACAAGAGGAAGAGTGTGGTAAAGACGAATTTTCACTTTGAGTCAAAAGGGGAGCAATTGTAGGGCTTTCAACAGAAAGTTATGTTTTAAAAACACTACTCTAACTGCTTCACTGAAGATAAATTCTAAGGGTTGAGGAGTGTATATAGAGGGCTGTTGCATTTATCCCCTAAAGTACTGCTTATGACACAAATTAAATATAAATGGGACGTGTGATTTTAATGATGACGTGTGACAGTTTAAAGTCCTATGAGAGGAGTTTCTGTTAGTAACTGTGGGTCCCAGTTATCTAACGTGAAGTAGCCCACCAATCCGAAACTTAGTGGTTTTCAAATAATTTATCTCTTATAGTCTGTGAATTGACTGGCTCAGTAGGATGGTTCTTGTTTGGGGGTCTCTTCTGAGATTGTGGTTAGATAATGGCTGGAATAAACTGGAATCATTTGAAGGCTAGACTGAGCAGGATTCCAAGTTGACCTCTTCCTGCACATGTCTGGTTCCACACACCCCTCCAGCAGCTTCTATCTCCAGTAGTGTAGCCTGGACTGCTTACATGGTGTTCAAGTCTCCCTGTAGTGGGATAACTGAGGACATGGAAAGGAGACGTGACCCATGAACCACCCCCCCCCCCCAGCAAACTGGGGGCTGGTGAATAAGCCAGAACTGCAAACAGTCCTGATTGCTTTGAGCCCCCCCGGCAAACCGGGGGCCTGCAAAAGAAGCATTGAGTGCTTTGGACACTGATCCATGAGATGTCCTCAGTATAAACAGAGTGGTGGGAACGCAAGGAGATGTCCTTGTGCTAGTTCAGTATAATCAAAATAATGGTGGGAACTGTGCTGTTCTTGCGCTCAAGGACGAAGCACGGCAGGTGCTCACGAAAGCCAATTATTGCTTGTATAAATAATAAAAACATAGGTTGCTGCTTTGGCACTTCTGAAATGTTAAGAAAACAAGTCTTGAAGTGTAAACCTAGATAATGCTTTAATAAAAGTTACCACAGCAAGACAGACGGCGCTGTTTTGCCTGAGCGAGCGGCAGCCCTCTACTGCTGTGCTTTGGCACAATTCATCTCGTGTGATGAGCTTACTTTCAGCCCTGTCCTAAGAAACTACAACATCTCCCAGAGGCAGGGAGCAAAACCTGCCAAGGCTTTTAGAGGCTAGACTTGGAACTGGCACAGCAGTCACAAATGAGGGCAGATTCAAGGGGTTGGAGGAAAAAAGACTCAATTTTTCATTCAGGAGTTACATGCATGCACAGGGAGGCACAAGATAGATGTCAGCCATCTTTAATTATAATGCCCAAACTCTAGAATTGTTGTGAGGACAGATGGGGTTTAAAGCAGGCTGCCCATAAATATGCCACATATTGATTATTTTGAATTAAAGTTACTTGAGAAAAAGCTGGTGCAAGAATGACACTCTGACACTCCTTTGTCCCCCTGAAAGCAAGAAATAAGTCTCTTATGTGAAAGGTACCCTTTCTGCATGAGGAGGTAGAGAGGCAACCTTATCCCCAGAGATAGGGAATTCAGGGTTGAGAAAACTATGTAAATAAACTCTGCTAAATTTCTTCACTAATTAGTACCCAAGCCTAAGTTTATTTGTCTTGTCAGTTCTTCACAAATTTATTATATCGTTGACTAAAAGGCATAAAAGCTGCCTGTTTGGGTCATTTCTTTGAGTCTCATATTGTACATACCCAATTAAAATCTGATTTTCTCCTTTTAATCTTTCTTATGTCAATTTAATTACTAAACTACCTGGAAGGGTAGAGGAAATTATTTTTTCCTCGCTAGGAGGACCAAATGAAATAATGCATGTAAAGTCCCCAGCAGTTTGCATGGCACATACACTCTAAACAAATTCTAGTGAGCATTACCTTCATTTCCTATTAACCTGGGACCTCCTTAAGGGAAACGTATCTCAGCATAATATGGTATCTGATAAATTGCAAACCACTAATAAATATCATTTAATCAATATATTAATACATATATTAAATTAATTAAATATATTATTTAATTATTATATAATGAACATTATATAATAATGTTCATTAATAACATTTAATGAATGTTGTTAATATTTCTGAATTTATAAAGTTACAGAGTCTGCCCACTGGCATGAAGTGGAAAAAGCTTAAGCAAACTCAGTCTAAAATTATATGGCGGGTATTATCTTTCTTAAATTAACCAGTTTTTGAAAGAACCAATTTACTGTTGCCTTGCTTCATACAGACAGAGCCTCAGGATAAAAGGTTATAGTATCTTCCCTGTACAGTGAAAAGTATCTAAATCTGGAAAACAAATATGGCACACCCTAAGCTCACTAATATTAACTGAGTTAAAGCTGCTTATTTTTTTCAGTAGGCTAAGCAAAGGAGCAACACAAGCATGTAAAATTCCAGCAGGTAATTGGAATATAGGTTATGTAAATGGGGAGAACAGAAGAGCAAAACAGCATGAACAGAAAGCAAGAATGTCTTCAAACTTTGTCTTAATATTTATGAATGAAGTATGGGTAATAGACCACATCCAGTGAGCAACAACGTACTACATAGACATAGACAACCTATTAAAAATCACTTTAGAAATGAGAGGACCACATTGAGAGTAACTTCCAACACCACATCTTCTGCCCACTAACTCTTCTGTTGCTGTCAAGGCTCCCATTCCCAGAGCAAACCAGAGTCTGTTGCGATATTCTTGCTTTATTCTAGCTGCAGGCACCTACAACACTTTCCAGGCATCCACCCACTTTCCATCTCAATCTCTCTTTTCCACTGTGCATTAAATGCATCAAAATTTAGGATTTCAGTGTCCACAAACTCAGGGTCAGACCTAGTAAGCCGTCTGGAAAAAGTACCACTATAAGACTTGGGCTTACTAAAGACCAAATAGGCAGGTGTTAGAACTATGGTAACCATTACGTATATGCTTGTTATCATCATTCATATATATATGTATATATATATATATATATATATATATATATATATGAACATACACATTTTTTAAAGTTCATCAATACCTTTTCTTTCAAATGTAGACATTTTCCATACGATAGATTTTATCTCCTTGAACAACAGTAGAGTATAAGGTATGAAATCACACTACTTGGGTATGAAAGCTACCCCTGTCACTTATTAGCTGCCTGACTTTGAACAAGTTTTGTAAACTTTATATGCTTCAGTTTCTTTATCTGTAAAATTGAGGTACTATATTACTATTTTTATGGAGTTATTGGGAAAATTCATTGAGTTAATACGTTTAAAATTCTCAGAAGACTTGGTTGAGGCTTCCGGGAAGATGGCAGAAGAGTAACATGCGGAGATCACCTTCCTTCCCACAGATACATCAGAAATACATCTACACGTGGAACAACTCCTACAGAACACCTACTGAACGCTGGCAGAAGACCTCAGACCTCCCAAAAGGCAAGAAACTCCCCATGTACCTGGGTAGGGCAAAAGAAAAAAGAATAAACAGAGACAAAAGGATAGGGACGGGACCTGCACCAGTGGGAGGGAGCTGTGAAGGAGGAAAGGTTTCCACACACTAGGAAGCCCCTTCGCAGGCGGAGACTACGGGTGGCGGCAGGGAAAGCTTCAGAGCCGCAGAGGAGAGCACAGCAACAGGGTGGCGGCAGGGAAAGCTTCAGAGCCGCAGAGGAGAGCACAGCAACAGGGGTGCGGAGGGAAAAGCGGAGAGATTCCCACACAGAGGATCAGGGCCGACTGGCACTCACCAGCCCGAGAGGCTTGTCTGTTCCCTCGCCGGGGCGGGCGGGGCTGGGAGCTGAGGCTTGGGCTTCGGTCGGAGCGCCAGAAGAGGACTGGAGTTGGTGGCGTGAACACATCCTGCAGGGGCTTAGTGCGCCACGGCTAGCCAGGAGGGATTCTGGGGAAAAGTCTGGACCTGCCGAAGAGGCAAGAGACTTTTTCTTCCCTCTTTGTTTCCTGGTGCACTAGGAGAGGGGATTAAGAGCGCTGCTTAAAGGAGCTCCAGAGATGGGTGCGAGCAGCGGCTAAAAGCACGGACCCCAGAGACGGGCAGGAGACGCTAAGGCTGCTGCTGCCGCCACCAAGAAGCCTGTGTGCGAGCACAGGTCACTATTCACACCCCCCTTCCAGGGAGCCTGTGCAGCCCGCCACAGGCTGAACACATGGCACGCTTCAAGCTGCTGCAATGTCACACCAGCCTCTGCCGCCACAGGTTAGCCCCACACTCCGTGCCCCTCCCTCTCCCTGGCCTGAGTGAGCCAGAGCCCCGGAATCAGCGGCTTCTTTAACCCTGTCCTGTCTGAGCGAAGAACAGATGCCCTCCAGCGACCTACACGCAGAGCTGTGAGAACAAAGAAGAGAAAGGGAAATCTCTCCCAGAAGCCTCAGAAGCAGCGGATTAAAGCACCACAATCAACTTGATGTACCCTACATCTGTGGAATACATGAATAGACAACGAAACATCCCAAATTAAGAAGATGGACTTTGAGAGCAAGATTTATTCCCTTTTTCCTCTTTTTGTGAGTGTGTAAGTGAATGCTTCTGTGTGTGATTTCGTCTGTACAGCTTTGCTTCCACCATTTGTCCTAGGGTTCTATCCGTCCTTTTTTGTTTGTTTGTTTAATTTTTTTTCTTAATAATTATTTTTTATTTTAATAACCTTATTTTATTTTACTTTATCTTCTTTCTTGCTTTCTTTCCTTATTTCCCTCCTTTAGACAACGAATTATCCCAAATTGAGGAGGTAGACTCTGAGAGCAAGATTTATGATTTTTTTCCCCTTTTCCTCTTTTTGTGAGTGTATATGTATATGCCTCTGTGTGAGATTTTGTCTGTATAGCTTTGCTTCCACCATTTGTCCTAGGGTTCTATCCATCCATTTTTTGTTTGTTTTGTTTTAATTTAGTGTCTTTTTTTTCTCCTAATAATTATTTTATTATTTTAATAACGTTATTATATTTTATCTCATTTTATTTTATTTTACATTACCTTCTTTCTTTCTTTTTTCCTTCCTTCCCTCCTTCCTTCTTTCCTCCCTCCCTCCCTCTTTTCTTTCTTTCTTTCTTTCTTTCTTTCTTTCTACTTCTACTACCTCTTTCTTTCTACTTTTTCTCACTTTTATTCTGAGACATGTGGATGAAAGGCTCTTGGGGTTGCAGCCAGGAGTCAGTGCTGTGCCTCTGAGGTGGGAGAGCCAACGTCAGGACACTGGTCCACAAGAGGCCTCCCAGCTCCACATAATATCAAATGGCGAAAATCTCCCAGAGATCTCCATATTAACACCAGCACCCAGCTTCACTCAACAACCAGCAAGCTACAGTGCTGGACGTCCTATGCCAAGCAACTAGCAAGACAGGAACACAACACCACCCATTAGCAGAGGGGCTGCCTAAAATCATAATAAGTCCACAGACACCCCAAAACACACCTCCAGACGTGGACCTGCCTGCCAAAAAGACAAGATCCAGCCTCATCCACCAGAACACAGGCACTAGTCCCTTCCACGAGGATGCCTACACAACCCACTGAAACAACCTTAGCCACTGGGGATAGACACCAAAAGCAACGGGAACTACAAACCTGCTGCCTGCAAAAAGGAGACCCCAAACACAGTAAGATAAGCAAAAGGAAAAAGAATTCAGAATAATGATAGTAAAGATGATCCAAAATCTTGATGAGGCAAAATTCAAGAAACATTTAACAGGGACCTAGAAGAACTAAAGATGAAACAAACAATGATGAACAACACAATAAATGAAATAAAAAATACTCTAGATGGGATCAATAGCAGAATAACTGAGGCAGAAGAACGGATAAGTGACCTGGAAGACAAAATAGTGGAAATAACAACCGCAGAGCAGAATAAAGAAAAAAGATGAAAAGAACTCAGGACCATCTCAGAGACTTCTGGGACAACATTAAACACACCAACATTCAAATTACAGGGGTTCCAGAAGAAGAAGAGAAAAAGAAAGGGACTGAGAAAATATTTGAAGAGATTATAGTTGAAAACTTCCCTAATATGGGAAAGGAAATAGTTAATCAAGTCCAGGAAGTCCAGAGAGTCCTGTACAGGATAAATCCAAGGAGAAATATGCCAAGACACATATTAATCAAACTGTCAAAAATTAAATACAAAGAAAACATATTAAAAGCAGCAAGGGAAAAACAACAAATAACACACAAGGGAATCCCCATAAGGTTAACAGCTGATCTCTCAGCAGAAACTCTGAAAGCCAGAAGGGACTGGCAGGACATATTTAAAGTGATGAAGGAGAAAAACCTGCAACCAAGATTACTCTACCCAGCAAGGATCTCATTCAGATTTGATGGAGAAATTAAAACCTTTACAGACAAGCAAAAGCTGAGAGAGTTCAGCACCACCAAACCAGCTTTACAACAAATGCTAAAGGAACTTCTCTAGACAAGAAACACAAGAGAAGGAAAAAACCTACACTAACAACCCAAAACAATTAAGAAAATGGGAATAGGGACATACATATCGATGTATGTATGTACATACGATGTAATTAAATTACATTTAATTACCTTAAATGTAAATGGACTAAATGCTCCCACCAAAAGACACAGATTGGCTGAATGGATACAAAAACAAGACCCATATATTTGCTGTCTACAAGAGACCCACTTCAGACCTAGAGACACATACAAACTGAAAGTGAAGGGATGGAAAAAGATATTTCATGCAAATGGAAACCAAAAGAAAGCTGGAGTAGCAAATCTCATATCAGAAAAAATAGACTTTAAAATAAAAACTATTAGAAGAGACAAAGAAGGACACTACATAATGATCAAGGGGTCAAACCAAGAAGAAGATATAACAATTGTAAATATTTATGCACCCAACATAGGAGCACCTAAATACATAAGGCAAATACTAACAGCCATAAAAGGGGAAATCAAGGGCTTCCCTGGTGGCACAGTGATTGACAGTCTGCCTGCTGATGCAGGTGACATGGGTTCGTGCCCCGGTCCGGGAAGATCCCACATGCCGCGAAGCAGCTGGGCCCGTGAGCCATGGCCACTGAGCCTGCACGTCCAGAGCCTGTGCTCCTTAATGGGAGAGGCCACAGCATTGAGAGGCCAACGTACGGCAAAAAAAAAAAAAGAAATGAATAAAAAGGGGAAATCAACAGTAACACATTCATAGTAGGGGACTTTAACACCCCACTTTCAACAATGGACAGATCAGCCAACATGAAAATAAATAAGGAAACACAAGCTTTAAATGATACATTAAACAAGATGGACTTAATTGATATTTATAGGACATTCCATCCAGAAACAACAGAATACACATTTTTCTCAAGTGCTCATGCCAGATTCTCCTGGATAGATCATATCTTGGGTCACAAATCAAGCCTTGGTAAATTTAAGAAAATTGAAATTGTTTCAAGTATCTTTTCCGACCCCAGCACTATGAGACTAGATATCAATTATAGGATATGACCTGTAAAAAATACAAACACATGGAAGTTAAACAATACACTACTTAATAACGAAGTGATCACTGAAAAAATCAAAGAGAAAATAAATAAATCCCTAGAAACAAATGACAATGGAGACACGATGACCCAAAATCTATGGGATGCAGCAAAAGAAGTTCTAAGAGGGAAGTTTATAGCAATACAATCCTAACTTAAGAAACAGGAAACATCTCGAATAAACAACCTAACCTTGCACGTAAAGCAATAAGAGAAAGAGGAACAAAAAAACCCCAAAGTTAATGGAAGGAAAGAAATCATAAAAATCAGATCAGAAATAAAGGAAAAAGAAATGAAGGAAATGATAGCAAAGATCAATAAAACTAAAAGGTGGTTCTTTGAGAAGATAAACAAAATTCATAAACCATTAGCCAGACTCATCAAGAAAAAAGGGAGGAGACTCAAATCAATAGAATTAGAAATGAAGAAGGAGAAGTAGCAACTGACACTGCAGAAATACAAAAGATCATGAGAGATTACTACAAGCAACTCTATGCCAATAAAATGGACAACTTGGAAGAAAGGAAGAATTCTTAGAAATGCACAACCTGCCAAGACTGAATCAGGAAGAAATAGAAAATATGAACAGATCAATCACAAGCACTGAAATTGAAACCGTGATTAAAAATCTTCCAACAAACAAAAGCCCAGGACCAGATGGTTTCACAGGCGAATTCTATCAAACATTTAGAGAAGAGCTAACACCTATCCTTCTCAAACTGTTTCAAAATAGAGCAGAGGGAGGAACACTCCCAAACTCATTCTATGAGGCCACCATCACCCTGATACCAAAACCAGACAAGGATGTCACAAAGAAAGAAAACTACAGGCCAATATCACTTAAGAACATAAATGCAAAAATCCTCAACAAAATACTAGCAAACAGAATCCAACACCACGTTAAAAGGATCATACACCATGATCAAGTGGGGTTTATTCCAGGAATGCAAGGATTCTTCAATATACACAAATCAATCAACGTGATACACCATATTAACAAATTGAAGGGGAAAAACCATATGATCATCTCAATAGATGCAGAGGAAGCTTTTGACAAAATTCAACACCCATTTATGATAAAAAACCCTGCAGAAAGCAGGCATAGAGGGAACTTTCCTCAACATAATAAAGGCCATATATGACAAACCCACAGCCAACATCATCTTAAATGGTTAAAAACTGAAACCATTTCCACTAAGATCAGTAACAATACAAGGTTGCCCACTCTCACCACTCTTATTCAACATAGTTTTGGAAGTTTTAGCCACAGCAATCAGAGAAGAAAAGGAAAAAAAGGAATCCAAATCAGAAAAGAAGAAGTAAAGCTGTCACTGTTTGCAGATGACATGATACTATACATAGAGAATCCTAAAGATGCTACCAGAAAACTACTAGAGCTAATCAATGAATTCAGTAAAGTTGAAAGATACAAAATTAATGCACAGAAATCTCTGGCGTTCCTATACACTAATGATGAAAAAGCTGAAAGTGAAATCAAGAAAACACTCCCATTTACCATTGCAACAAAAAGAATAAAATATCTAGGAATAAACCTACCTAAGGAGAAAAAAGACCTGTATGCAGAAAATTATAAGACACTGATGAAAGAAATTAAAGATGATACAAAGAGATGGAGAGATATACCATGTTCTGGGATTGGAAGAATCAACATTGTGAAAATGACTCTACTACCCAAAGCAATCTACAGATTCAGTGCAGTCCCTATCAAACTACCACTGGCATTTTTCACAGAACTAGAACAAAAAGTTTCACAATTTGTATGGATACACAAAAGACCCCGAATAGCCAAAGCAATCTTGAGGGCGAAAAACAGAGCTGGAGGAATCAGGCTCCCTGACTTCAGACTATACTACAAAGCTACAGTAATCAAGACAGTATTGTACTGGCACAAAGAAAGAAAGATAGATCAATGGAACAGGATAGAAAGCCCAGAGATAAACCCACACACATATGGTCACCTTATCTTTGATAAAGGAGACAGGAATGTACAGTGGAGAAAGGACAGCCTCTTCAATAAGTGGTGCTGGGAAAACTGGACATCTACATGTAAACGTATGAGATTAGATCACTCCCTAACACCATACACAAAGATAAGCTCAAAATGGATTAAAGACCTAATTGTAAGGCCAGAAACTATCAAACTCTTAGAGGAAAATATAGGTAGAACACTCTATGTCATAAATCACAGCAAGATCCTTTTTGACCCACCTCCTAGAGAAATGGAAATAAAAATAAACAAATGGGACCTAATGAAACTTCAAAGCTTTTGCACAGCAAAGGAAACCATAACCAAGACCAAAAGACAACCCTCAGAATGGGAGAAACTATTTGCAAATGAAGCAACTGACAAAGGATTAATCTCCAAAATTTATAAGCAGCTCATGCAGCTCAAT
The DNA here is from genome assembly GCF_008692025.1 of Phocoena sinus. Taxonomy (NCBI): domain Eukaryota; kingdom Metazoa; phylum Chordata; class Mammalia; order Artiodactyla; family Phocoenidae; genus Phocoena; species Phocoena sinus. Next base: position 64,445,583 of record NC_045763.1, read on the forward strand.
AACAAAAAAAACAAATAACCCAATCCAAAAATGGGCAGAAAACCTCAATAGACATTTCTCCAAAGAAGATATACAGACTGCCAACAAACACATGAAAGAATGCTCAACATCATTAATCATTAGAGCAATGCAAATCAAAACTACAATGAGATATCATCTCACACCAGTCAGAATGGCCATCATCAAAAAATCTAGAAACAATAAATGCTGGAGAGAGTGTGGAGAAAAGGGAAACTTCTTGCACTGTTGGTGTGAATGTAAATTGATACAGCCACTGTGGAGAACAGTATGGAGGTTCCTTAAAAAACTACAAATAGAACTACCATATGACCCAGCAATCCCTTTACTGGTCATATACCCTGAGAAAACCATAATTCAAAAAGAGTCATGTACCAAAATATTCATTGCAGCTGTATTTACAATAGCCCGGAGATGGAAAAATCCTAAGTGTCCATCACCAGATGAATGGATAAAGAAGATGTGGCACATATACACAATGAAATATTACTCAGCCATAAAAAGAAACGAAATTGAGCTATTTGTAATGAGGTGGATAGACCTAGAGTCTGTCATACAGAGTGAAGTAAGTGAGGAAAAGAAAGACAAATACAGTATGCTAACACATATATATGGAATTTAAGAAAAAAAAAATGTCATGAAGAACCTAGGGGTAAGAAAGGGGTAAAGACACAGACCTTCTACAGAGTGGACTTGAGGATATGGGGAGGGGGAAGGGTAAGCTGTGACAAAGCACGGGAAAGGCATGGACATATATACACTACCAAATGTAAGGTAGATAGCTAGTGGGAAGCAGTCGCATAGCACAGGGAGATCAGCTCTGTGCTTTATGACCGCCTGGAGAGATGGGATAGGGAGGGTGGGAGGGAGGGAGACTCAAGAGGGAAGAGATATAGGAACATATGTATATGTATAACTGATTCACTTTGTTATAAAGCAGAAACTAAAACACAATTGTAAAGCAATTATACTCCAATAAAGATGTAAAAAAAAAAAAAAGAAGAAAAGAAAAAAGAAAACCAGGTGGAAGTGAATGGAATTTTTATGACTTGGCCTTAGAAGTTACATGAAGTCACTTCTGCTACTAGTCACTTCACTGGTCAAGGTTGTCACGAAGGTCCACTCAGGTTCAGGGAGGGAGCAGAGACCCTCAACTCTGGATGAACAGAGTTACAATGTCACATTACGATGTCACAGTGAGATACATTGTGCAGTCATCTTAGGAAAATACAACCTGCCACAAGAACGTAGAATAAAGAGCAAATATGAGTCCCATTTTAAATGTGTTGACTTTCAAATATCAGCAGAACACCCAGATGAAGAAGATAAATTGGAAATTATAAATTTGGTTTTGGAGTTCAGGAGACCTGAGAGTTGTCAGAATATAGGTGATAATGGAAGTCATGGGGTGGATGTTGTTATCCAGGGATTAGGGAAGAAAAGAGAAAAGAAGGGAAAAGAGGAGGAGGGACGAGAGGGGAGAGGAGAAGAGGGGAGGGTTATTAGTGTCCTAGGACTGCCAGAACAAAGTACCCACAAACCAGGGCTAAACAGAAATGTATTGTCTCATGGTTCTGGAGACTAGAAGTCTGAAATCAAGATGTTAGCAGGGCCATGATCCCCCTGAAGTCGCTCAAGGAGTAGCCGTCCTCACCTCCCCCAGTTCCTGGTAAACCCCTGGTGTTCCTTGGTTTGTGGCAGCATAACTCCAGTCCCTCCTCTCTCTTCACGTGGCTGCCTCCCCTGTACACAAAAAAAAAAAAATGCTCAGAAATATGTTTGAAATTAGATTAAATTATAAATAATTGCTAGCTAATAAGCTTCCAGGAAATCAACTAGCTTTGCAAAGCCTGTGACTTTGTTTTTTAAATTATTATAAAAATGCATTATTTTATGGTCTTTAAGTTCTGAGGGCCTGGATATTATGGAATTTCTCAGTCCTGGATTGTGCATACTTATTTTAGCACAAACTTACAGTATAACGAGAGATGTGTGAAAGGATAAGCATCTGGGAGAAGTATTACGAAATCAAACCATTTGACCCACTGACCTATGAAACAATAGCAATTTGAGTATATTGACAATTTGCACTTAATTTAAAAAAGATGTTTTTTTAACCCCATTTAATTTTTGCTGCTCTGAATGTTATGCTTTTCTGCAAGAAAATGGGCTTCCTTGGAAGCCTTCACATCTCCTGTTTGAACGAGCAACTCTTCTCATTTATACTTGTCATTAAGAGTAAGGAAATCTTCTCAACATAGACTAACCCACCAGGACACTTAATTAGAGTCATAATATGGTTTGTGTCAAAATTAATCATACTTTGTGTTTAAAACAATCCCTCCTGAAGTAGAATATATCTGCTTATTTTGTGATAATTTTGATGGCACACTTGACAGATACTAACTTTCTCCTCAGGGACAGGTCTAAAGACAATTTATGTGGCCAGAGAAGGGTTGATGTATGTCATTATGTCATCAATAAAATAGACATGAACCTAAATAATGCTGAATGTAGAATTCATTTATTGTTTTGGGCAAGTGTCCTATGCGGAATCATTTATTTCCTATTAAATGTATATTTTATCTATTAAAAGAAATATTTTTAGAATATCGTGAGTAATTTTAGACTATTATGCATAGAATTGAAAAAAGTCTTTCTTTCTCTAGACAAACCACATTGCTGATCCCAGCGTAACTCTAAGTAACTATAATATGAATGTATTAAAATGAAGGTGGTAAATAAAAAATAAACTAGTTGGAAACACGCAGATATACATTTTTTTCCTTCAAAATATTAGCAATTTTTCCTGTAGTACTGAAGGAGTAGTTGGTTCTAGGCTTGGCCTCTGATGGGGCTCAGGGGGCCACTCCCAAATATGTCACTTTGGCAAACTGATTACTTTGAATTAAAGTTACTTAAGAAATAGCTGGTGCAAGAAAAACACTCTGACCACCCTGAAAGCAGGAAATAAATATCCCATATGAAATGTCCTCTCCTTATACTAGGAAGTAGAGAGGCATCCTTATCACCAGAGATAGAGAATTTAAAGCCAAGAAGGCTGTATAAACAAACCTTGTTACTTCTTTACTAATTTACTACCCCAAGCCCAAACTTACCTGTCTTGTCAATCTTCACAAATTTATTGTTTCTTTGTCTAAAAGGTAAAAAAGCTGCCTGCTCTCATCACTTCTTTGGGTCTTATATCTATGAGACTGCCATATGTACAAAATTGTTTTTTTCTGTTAATCTGTCTTGTATGAATTTAATTATTTACTAGCCAAAAGAACCAAGCGAGATAGGAGGAAATTTTCCCCTCCCTGACACTTCCAATGTTACCAATAAACCACTGCCTTTTCATTGCTTATAGAATGGGATAAAGGCAGAGTTCAGAGTAGCCATTTTAAAGAGATTACCCAGAAGTTTCAAACATAACATCTGCTCTTACTCCCTAGGCTCAGAATAACTCATATAGCTTCAAGAGAGACTAGGAGATACTGTCTACACCCAGGGGATTATATGTATGGCTGATATTCAAAGGTTCTATTACCTGAGAAAAGACGGGATATTGGCTACTGAGGCTTAGTGCATAGTTTATACCTCATGGGCATTTGAAGTTTTTTGGCTGCCAGGCATCTAACTCCTTTCTTCAGCATAATGAATTTTCTGTGTGGAATCATGCCTTTTCTACTCTCTCTCTTTAAAATTTAATTTGGTTTCTATTCCCTGACTCCAGGAGTGGGGCATTTTACCCAGGTCATATTAATTAGAATAACTTTTTCTTGCTGGCCCGGTGATTGGTTCTGGGATGGGTGTTAAGTCTACCTAGATACAAATAAATAATCCTTGGTCCTGAGCAGGAACTACATTCTCTTTTCCATTTGATGTGAACACAAGGCACAATTGTCTTAGAGCTCTTGGCAGTCATTTAAGTACCACATGGAGCATGAGAAAGAAGCCAATACAGAGTAAAGCCAAATCAAAGAATAGAGATAGACAAGATTTTAATTACCTTCCATGAGCCTTGTATCCAGCCCTATTTAAACTCATTTATCTCTAGACTTTTTAGCTATATAAGCCAATACATTCCTTTCACAATTTGACTGATGCAAAACAATACAGGGAAATATACAAGTGAGAAAATAATTCATTTGTTGGTAATTTTTTATAACTCTAAAATATAATAGAGTAATACTAAATGTTTACCCTCTGAACATTTATTCCAAATATGCAGTATTTTAGAATTTTTTTCATGGGTATTAAAAAATATTTTCAGCAATGACACTCCCAGTCTACCTTATATAAACTTGAGATATTGAAAGAGTATTTTTGCTAAAGTTATAAATGGAAATGATCTTCCATTTTTCTCATATTAGTGAAAATTCTATCCTATTGTGCTATATCACACAATTCTAAAACTTTAGCTCAAGCAGAAAGCAAATTCTCCTCCAAGAAGCTTTCTTTGTTTAGTTATCTTCCCTTTTCTGGGCTTTATGTGTACAGCTATCTTATCACTCAAAAAATTATGTTGAAAGTATCTGTTTAATTATCTGTCTCTATCACTATCATGTGCTTAATACATCTTTACACTCCAAGGCCAATAACAGTGCCTGGCACATAGCAGGAGTTCAATGTATTTTTAATTTTTAGAACAGCTTTAGTTTCACAGCAAAATTGAGCAGGAAGTACAGAGTTCCCATATACCCCTTGTACCCGCACTCACACAGCCTCCCCGCTATCAGTTTCATGGACCAAAGTGGTACACTTTTTTATAGTCAATGAACCAAAGCTGATTCATTATTATCACCCAAAGTCCATAGTTCACAACAGCATTCACTCTTGTTGTTGTACATTCTATGGGTTTTGACAAATGTGTAATGATATGTATCTATCATTCTGGTATCATACAGAGTATTTTCATTGCCCTTAAAATCCCCTGTGCTCTACCTATTTATACCCCTCTCCCCTCCCCAAACCCGAGATTGAAATTTTTTCCTGTCTCGATAGTTTTGCCTTTTCCAGAATGTCACATAGTTAGAATCATACAATATACAGCATTTTCAGATTTGTTTCTTTCACTTATTAATGTATAGTTAAGTTTCCTCCATGTCTTTTCATGACTTTATAGCTCATTTCTTTTTAGCACAAAATAATATTCCATTGTCTAGGTTATCACAGTTTATTGATCCATTCACCAACTGAAGGACATCTTGGTTACTTCCAAGTTTTGGCAATTATGAATAAAACTCCTGTAAAAACATCATGTGCAAGTCCTTGTGTGGATATAACTTTTAACTAATTTGGATAAATACTAAGGAGAGTAATTCCTAGAACATAAGGTAAAATCATGTTTCGTTTTCTAAGAGTTGACCAAACTTTCTTCCAAAGTGGCTGTACTATTTTGCATTCCGACCAGCAATGAATAGGAGGTCCTTTTGCTCTACGTCCTGCTCAGCATTTGATGTTGTAGTGTTTTGGATTTTGGTCATTCTAGTAAATAGGTAGTGGTATCTTGCTTTAATTTTCATTTCCCTGATGACACACCATGTGGAGGACTTTTTCATATGCCTGTTTGCCATCTGTATATCTTCTTTAATGAGGTGTTTGTTTAAGGTCTTTGGCCCATTTTTAAATTGTTTGTTTTCTTATTGCTGAGTTTTAAGAGATTTTATATATTTTGGGTAGAAGTCCTTTATTAAATATATCTTTTGCAAAGATTTTCTCCCAGTTTGTCGCTTCTCACCCTCTTTCACAGAACACAAGTTTTTAATTTTAAGGAAATCTAGCTTATCAATTATTTCTTTCATGGACCACGTCTTTGGTGTTCTATCTAAAATGTTATCACCATATCCAAGGTCATGTAGATTTTCTCCTGTTGTCTTCTAGAAGTTTTATACTTTTGCATTTTACATTTAAGCCTATGATCCATTTTGAATTAATTTTTGTTAAGGGTGTAAGATCTGTGCTTAGATTTATTTTTTTTTTCTTTTTTGCATGTGGATGTCCAGTTTTTCCAGCACCATTTGTTGAAAAGAATGTCTTTCTGCTATTGTATTGTCTTTGCTCCTTTGTCAAACATCACTTGACTATATTTATGTGTGTCTGTTTCTGGGCTTCTTATTCTGTTCCATTGATCTATTTGTCTGTTCTTTCTCCAATATCATATGGTCTTGATTACTGTAGATTTATAACAAGTCGACACTGGGTGGTGTCTTTGTCCTCCTTCATTATTGTGTTGGCTATTCTGGATCTTTTGCCTCTTTATATACACTGAGTTTAATACATGTCATTTAAGTGGAATAAAGCACTTGCCAGTACTATGTCACCCATTCTAAATAGTCTTTGTAATAACAATGGGCTTTCCTTCATAGAAAAGACAGTACTCCAGACTCATCATCAATGGAGTATGGGAGTTAAAATTTTGTGACCACTTTGTCAATATTAGTAAAACAGGTGTCCTGTTTTCTCTCAGTTAAGAGCCTTGCACCTTATTTTTGAGGTAGTTGACTAGGCTTAGAGATTAATCAATGTCTAAGTAATATAAAAAATTAATGTGAATATGGACTGTAACATTTTATGTTAATAGAAATTACACTTACACTTTAATTATTTCTACTTGAAGATAGCTATGGTAAATAAACTGGTGTAAAGAGAGTCCTGCACCGTCATTTAGAAGACTTAGGTCCAGCCCTTCCATTCTTTGTTGTAATGAGCTACTTGTTCTTGGAAAAGCCACTTACCTATTCTTACTCAGCTCACCCCCCAAGAAGAAAGTCTATAGTCTCATGGTCTGGAACAATGTTCTTTTTTTCCCCATAAAATAGACCATCTTTCTTCTTGGCATTGTAATAGATACTGCATGTAAAATTGCATTCCTTGGAAAGTACACATGGGTAAGTAATTTTTATTTGAGTCTTAGTAGTATTTCTGAATCCTCTATTCTCTCCTGAAATAATCTAGCTTCTTAATCAATAATAAATTCTATTCCTAATCTCCCAAACTCCACCAGGTATATGAGGGGTGGAAACAACTGGCATCTTAAAACAGAATGGTGGGTTGTTTCTTCTACTGTTATTTTGAAAATTTAGTTTCTGAAGAAAGTAAACTGTATATAATAGGTTTTGTCAACATTTTTAAATGGGCTACTCTGCTCTGGAGAATTTAACTCTAAAACTATTATCTGTATTAAAAGGAGATTTTTTTTATGAAAAAGTGGTGTGTGTATGTCTTTTTATGGGCTCTTGTACAGGGTTTTTTTGATATATGCTTTAATAAGTATATGCATGAAAAAGATGGCTTTGGTACCCTTTCCTTTATCTTCTTTTATTATTCATACCTTTGATGATTTTAAGCCATGAGTTGTTTATCCTAGGTATGCTATTTTACTCAGTGACTTGAACATTGTGAAAAGGAATAAGAAAAAGCAATAAAAATTAATAATAATGAAAAGAATAAAAAAAGAAATAAAAAGGAAAAAAATAAGCATAAGCAAAGTTAACTGTTTGATGTTTGAGACTTGGCAATGCAAGCTTTTTCATAAATTAATATAAAATGATGTGTTTTCTAATTTGTTAATCATGGAAAGACAAGTAATGGATTTAAAACTGTTTACTCAAAACATCAGATAGAAACCATTCCTCTGTCTTTGTCCTATGCTATATGTTCAATGCTAAATAAATTCTATATAATTATTTCTAAATAAAACACTTTTTTTTTTAATTTAGAAAGTTTCCCTATTCCTCTTAACCAAAGAGAAAGGACAGGATAGCTTTACAAAAATAGACAATGAGAAATGATAATTTAAAAATAATCTTCTGATATCCAGATAATCATTCATTAAAAATAAAATAATATATGGCAGCTGTTGCAAGCTCTTATTAAATATCAGGCATTCTGCTAAACAGTTTATAACTGAACATGACTTTTTGAAAAGATTTGAAGCCAAATCTAGAAACATGAAAGAGTATTTGTGCCTGGGAAATATGATAATAAAAATATTTTAGAATAGAGGTTTTGCATCCCAGGGCCATAAGTATAGCATATATGAATGCTCCAGAGAAAGCTATAAATGGATATAAGGCTGAAAAAAATCCCCACAGGGGTCAGGAGGTTAAATTTGATCTTAGATGAGACAGAGGAACTCTGCAGGTTTTGGTGGACACACATAAATCCATACACACAAATTTGTATTTGGAGATGACAATTTGTTCTACTGCAACAATCCAAGTATATAGCCTGAACTAAAGCATAGTCATGAGAATTGAAAGGAGAGGATATATTATTTAATAATTTCAAAGCAGAAGTGAAAATTGGTTATAGAATGGATATGAATGTTAAGAGGGGAGAGAGATGACTCTGGACATCTTAATTTGCCTGCCTGGTATTTGTTGTTATAAATAAAGTATATTAATGAACAACACACAATTTCTTTTGAAGAATCTTAGGTTTTTATGTAGACTAGATCAAAGCCAAAAGTAGTAAACAACGTCACAAGAGCATAAATGCTTTCTCTGATTTGCCCTCTTGAATTGTAATATAATATTCTCAGAATATAGCTTTATTCCTAAACTACAAAATGTGATTATGGGAGAATTTTTTAGGGTATTTGTCAAGATTTATATGAGAAGCTTTTTTAAAAATATACAGTCAATTTCTAAATCGTGTCCAGATTCTGTTGTACCCTAAGAGGTAAGTGTGAGGTGGGAGAGGCAATGAGTGGTGGTATTTATGTATATTTCCCCTTCTCATTCCTGTTGGGAAACACCATGCTAGAACCATAGAAAATGAAACATAAGATGTGTATTAATCATGCCAAATACAAGTCTGAACATGTATTTTAATGATCTAGTCAATTTGTGAATTAAAAACATGTGGTGAAGATAGAAAAGATCTGACTATTAATTTGCTGATTAACTGGTACTCAATATGTTGCTCTACACAACTTAGGCACTTGAGAAACGTTTATTTAAAATGAAATTGAAAACCTCTTTTTGTGATATGTTCCCTTATCACAGTCATACTTATTTTTGACATAGAGCATATAGCATATGTATTAAAATTAAAAATTGTAAGTAAGAAATTTTATCCTGAGATGAAACTGTACTGAAAGACCATTGATTTTAAGTCAGATAGCTTTGGATTCCAGTGTTGACTCATTTACTAGAATTGCATGACCCTGAAAAAAATATGTACTGAAAGCCGTTTTCTTCATTTAAAATATTGAGACAATACCACTGAAATCATTGTGTTATTAGAAAGATTAAATTAGATAATACAAATGAAAACACTAGCAAAAATCTGGATCTAATAAGCAATCACTAAATACCTACCTCATGTATCTTTTAGATTAAAGCAAAACATTACAAAAGGTGGATCAGAATTAGAACTTGTCAATAATGTAGTCATTAATACTAGATATTTACAGTTAAAATAATCAGAATTAATCACGCACATGATCATGTTTACGACAAACATGAAGACATAAAGAAAAATAGACAAACAATAGAGCAGCACACACACAAAAAATGACCACCTCAGTAGTTTTAATAGTCTCAAAAACATATTTCAAGCTTCTCTAATAAGGATACCGCTGGTGGGCTTCCCTGGTGGCGCAGTGGTTGGGAGTCCGCCTGCCAATTCAGGGGACGCAGGTTCGTGCCCCGGTCTGGGAGGATCGCACGTGCCGTGGAGCGCTGGGCCCCGTGAGCCACGGCCGCTGGGCTTGCGCGTCCGGAGCCTGTGCTCCGCAACAGGAGAGGCCACAACAGTGAGAGGCCCGCGTACCGCAAAAAAAAAAAAAAAAAAAAAAAAGAATACCACTGGGAATTTATTCTGAAATATGTCCAAAAGTCAATCATAATTATTTTTTTAACTTTTATTTTGAAATAATATTGAACTTACTGAAAAGTTTTTAAAATAGTAAAGGGAAATTTCACGTGCCATGTATTCCAATTAATCAGTTTTTTATTTTGCCACATTTGCACCTGAATGTGTCACCCTAAACAGGTCACAACAAAGCTTTTGTAGTATATCCACTGGAGAAGCATAACTTGAATCTAACCACAGAAAACATTGAACTGTTCAACTTTTCAAAGAAATTTGTAGTAGTGTCAGTTCAACTCTTATCATTATATTTTCCAGTCTTATCACCAGAGACACTTCCCAGAGGAGAATCTGGCTTTTCTCTTGTCCCTGACAGACAAGCATTTGACATCACAGTGGATGCAGATTATGACTGTATTCTGGAAGAATTTCTCAAGGATTCAGGGTGGCAGTTGCTCATAATACTCGAGCTATATGACTTATTATAGGCCTTTTCCCCAACTTGAAAAATCCAAACTAGGGAGTAAGAATATAGTTGTCCCTAAAAAAATGGTATATATTCATAACCATTTTCTCATTAACAATTGCTTCAGAGACGAAAATTTCAGTCAACATTTGTTCAGTGTTGGGTATGTGGAGAAGGGTATATGGTTGGGTACATGATTCAGTCTGCCTGTCAAGTTCATGAGTAAAACAACAATCCATCATGTGAATTTAAAAAACAAACAAAAAACACAAGGAGTGGTTGACTATATTCTCTCCTTCAAGCACGTCATAGTCTTATCCACTTGAAAAGAGAATATCACTAAAATTAATTTAAAAATATAACTACATCTTTCAAAATCAACATTTTTCGGGATTTATTGGACACATACCTACCTATCAGAGGACAACAAACTTCTCTGACCTCAAAATTTAGCCAATTATAGGAATTATTAATGAGAGCAGAGAGTCAGCTCCCACCAAAATGCTCTGAGATATTCAAGCCAGCTCATATCCTCTGAGATTGACAGACTAACATCTGCCTGCAAACAGCTTATTCTTATCCCTGGGAGCAAATTTAGCCCTGGGTCTTCCTACCTCCCTGTACCTACCACTCATCTCTTGGTAGAAGTAATGTAAGGTTCTGGGTGTTTCTTTCTGTATCTGTCCCACTTACTTGTCGAGGCCTAGTAGAGCTTAAGAGTAGAACAGCGAGCAGCTAGCTTCTGACTAACATTTACAGAGGTAATCACCACATTATGGTTCTGATAAAGAGCTGCTCAGTTTATCTCCCTCTGATTTAATTTTGGGGATCTAAATACTGACAATGATCTGCTTAATAAGACTTTGGACACTGTAATTTATTTTGTTTCTTCTGCTTTCGCTTCCTTAGGGCCTACCGTAACATGCTTATTTTCTGTCTATCCTTTTTCTATCGTCTTAAGACTGAAATGGCACTGCTTAAGCTAAACTGACAGCATCAATGTGTGCACCTTTCCTGAAATTTACATATAAACCTCCTGGCTGTAATCTCATTTCTGATAGATAAAAATGATTCACCTGCTCTAACCGATAAGTGACCTTCTTTTCTTCTTATCCTCACAGCAGTTACCTACTGTATATGACTAAAATAAGAGCATCTTTGTAAAACCAAAATGGTGATTCATACATATTAGATGCATAACTTCATTGCTTTCAGGTTAGTAACTATGGGAAGACTGTATCCTTGTCTGTTTAATTAATAATGTAGGCTTTTATATTTGGTTTTCATAAGAAATCTGTTGTTGCCTGGTAACCGACTTGCCTGTGGGCTCCCAGAAGAAGCTGAGTTTTCTAAGCAAAGCCCCCCTGTTGTCTTATAAATAGGGCAGTAAATCTTGCTCAGACATGCCTTAGGCATTCAGCAGCTCTTTTACTGTACAAGTATCTGATTCTGACTGAGAAGTTATCTTCACTAGAGATACACTCAAGTGGACAAAGAGGAAACAGAAGAAAGGCCCCAGTTTCCATTTTCATTTAATAGTATGAAGGAAGGCAAAAGACCAGAGAGATATTTGCTCTCATTTCCCAAACTGGGAAAACAAACTACATTAGAGGAGTATTAATTAGCTGAAGGTAAAAATCGATTATGATTCCTGGACAATTTAGCTTTGGGACAAGCTAAAGCACAGCAGGACAATGGCAAACAGTACCATCAAAGCAGAGACATTGAAAAAATACAGCTTACAAAAATGGATTCTGTAAGGTATGTAGCTCTGATCATGAGGAAAAGTTTTGCTCAGTTAGGTTAACTATGTCCCCTATGCTGCCTTTTATATACTCTATTAGTGCTAGTATAAAATTATATTCTATTTATTCTATATACCTGTTTTTTTTTTTCTATGACAATATAAGCTCCAAGAAAGGAGGGTACTTTTCTTCTTCCTCACCTATGTTCACAACACTTAGAGAACCGATGTGTAGACACAGTGGGAGATTAGGTATGACATAAATACACTACCATCTGTAAAATAGATAGCTAGTGGGAACCTGCTGTATAGTACAGGGAGCTCAACTCGGTGCTCCATGATGACATAGATGGGTGGGATGGGTGGGGTGAGAGGTAGGTCCAAGAGGGAGAGGATATATGCATACATATAGCTGATTCACTTCGTTGTATAGCAGAAACTGACACAACATTGTAAAGCAACTATACTTCAATAAAAAATTAAATTAAATTAAATTAAATTAAAAAGAGCCTGACACAAGATTTGCACCCAATAAATGTTTGCTGAATAAAAGCCAAAAGGAATTTGAGTTCTCTATGAACTCTTCAATGGCAGGACAACATTAACATTTTTTATTGTACATAACTGTTTCTCAGTAAAGTTTTGTTAAGTGAAGGTAGTATGAGTGAGTGGATGAAAAAATGAGATGAATGAATGAACAAATAAATGAATAACAGAAAAGAAGAAAGGAAGAACAAAACTTCTTAACTACCAAAGACAGTTAAAAGCCATTAAGACATAAGAGCATCATTTGGTGGTGACTAAATACTCATAGATAAAACAGCTCAAAGAGTACTGAGGATGTACTTGGGAAAGCAATTTGGGCACAATTAACTAAATAACTATGTATATCCAGTAGGATAAAAATTATTGCCACATGCGTCTTAAGAATCCATTATGATATATATAATTTTTCACTAAAATCTGACTCAAAGAACTTTGGCATTTTAAATTTAGCTACTATTTATTGAGTGCCTACTATATTCCAGGCACTTTCCTCAAACTATTTCTAACCATTAACATATAAAATTTAGGCATTACCTTCCCTTTTTCAAGCTAAGCAAACCAAGACAGAAAGAGGCTACAAGACTTGTAAATGCTCCATGTAAGTTAAATAAAATATATTTATGTTATTGTAGGGGACAAAATTTGTCACCTCAAAATGTGTCTTTGGTATGTAGATTATTTCAAACTGAAAACAATCAAGGTCCAAAAGACTCAGGAAGAAACTTTGACCTTCCCCCTAACTGCCTAAGGAATTTTGATAAAGGACCTGTTGCAGGAAGGGAGCTATCACCATTTGTAACTACTGTACAAATTAGGTGTATAGACAGGGAGGAACCTAGTAAAGTCTGTTTGTTAAAATTTTTCTCTGGGTCCCACTGTCTCTGCATGGCCCAGAAAACATTTGTTTACAAAGTATTTGCTTTTCCATCTGCATGTCAATTGCCTTCCTCCCTTTTGAGGTCCCAAACCACTAATCCCAACATCTTCTTTTGTCTTTAGCTGAAAATGATATTTAAGGTGAGGGTTTCAGCCATTTTGACAAGTTACTCAATTTTCTTGGGTCTCTCCCATGTTTATAATGTTTTTAAATTTTTGTTTAATTTTCTCTTGCTAATCTGTCTCATGTCAATTTAATTCTTGGACCAGCCAGAAGAACCTAGAAGTGTAGAGGAAAATTTCTTCCTCCCTGACACTATGCAAAATAAATTGAAGAAAAATATCTATATTTATTAAAATAATACCAAAAGGCCAAATAAATGTTTGTCTGTAGTCAATTTAATATTTACAGTTTATCTACACAGAAAATAAAATATTGACTGTGAAATGCGAAATCTTCCCTTATCAGTACCCTGGAATATTTAGTCAAGAAGGGAGAAATAATTCTATGATAATTATACACTAGGGGACATGTTTTGCTTTTGTTGTCTCTATTCTTATCTTTTGTGACAATGACTAAAAATTCCAGAAATTTTATTACAGTGATGTTCCACTTCATGGAAACAACAACAACAAAAAATGTTTGGTAAAATACATGGCAAAAATAGAGTATTTATTAGGAAGGGTTAAACTATCAATTTCAGAATGGTGAAAATTTTTTTGTATATCTAATAATATTTCAAAGCTATCTTCAATTCCCTTGATTACATCTTAGAGTTCCACAAGTAGTTATTGAAAACATAAAAGGGAGTGGAGGAAGCTTTATGAAAATAAATGTAAATCAGACTTTAACGTTTTCCATGCTGGCAATAATGATTTATGTTATTATTATTTGAGTCTCAAAATAAATAATACATTTCTTAAAGCAAGAATTGTTTCTTGAAGTATATTTGTTTTCTAAAATATACAATTTTTTTGTTAAAACAATGGAATTGAAAGAAGTAAAAAAATCAAACCCATTAAATAGAGAATATTTTCTCTGTCCTTGAAAATACCAATCATATCATGTACACTAGTGTTAGAACCTATATGAAGTAGCAAATAAAATACAAAATGAACTGCTCATCTTTCTATGTATTTATAATAGTTTTCTCCTAAAATAGTCATTTTACTGCATCTGTCATATTGGAAACATATCAACTTCTAGGAACTTTAGAGGGGATAGTAAAAAATGATGGCACAGCAATGGTTTTGAAAATATAATGTCACAGTTGGAGCTAAGTGAAACAGAGCAACCCAACATATTTAACGTAGTATAACTACAACTATTTTATATGAGTTTATTTCTTGAAATTCATACTCCTAACTTTGAAGCAAAGCCCATTAAGCCTAAAACTCAGTACCCTATAAAAGTGCACTGTCATATTTCTATTAGATGGCTCTTTAAAAATAGGACTCTTTATTATTACTTGAATTTTAAAAAATCTGTTCACCCAAATATTTATCATCATCAATAATTGGTTAATATACATGTACCAGATAAGAGTAAAAATCTCCAGGTTGCTTTCATTGAGCCCTGTATTGATGTCTCTTTGTACAGATGAAAGCCACTACAGTAGCTGCAATGTATCATGGTGCTTAAGCATGAAGACTCTAGAATCAAACTGCCTGGGTTCCAGCACTTGGTAACTCTGTGACCTCATCATAACCCCTTTGTACTTCAGTAGACTCATAAAATGGAGATAATAATAGTGGCTATCTTATAGTATTGCTATAAGAATTAAGATCAACGATGTTAGATATCACTATTAGTTAAATTTGGTAGAATAAATTTAAGTTCCGCAAGGGTGAGAACCATACATATTTTTGCTTATTACTGACTCCTAATGCCTAGTAAAATTTCCAGAAAACAATAGATACTCAACAAATATTTATTGAATAAGTGGAAGAATGTATGAATAAGAAGATGAAATATAGGATAGATGGAAAAAAGACCATCACTTCACCATCTATTATTTTTCTAAGATACAAAACTGAACATTCAACCAATATTTTTCTCCCCAGTAAATTGTTCTACTGTTGGGCTAAGTAAACAAAATATTATGTATGATCTCTGAACATGATATTTTCCACTGTTCCAAGGTACAAGCAACTTTCTCAGGAAGTAACCTACAATGTTCCTTTACATTATTAAGCTTTTGGAATGATATGTGAAAGTGATGGAAATGTTTTTGACAACTTAGGAAGGCTGCTTCCTCATAATTCATATTGTGAAGCATCAAAGGTACACGTTCATGTCTTCCCAGTGACCTACTGTTCTTACTGGGTGGACACAGGTATATGTTTTTGTACCTTGAGGGCTAGAGATGTTGTCTGTAATCTAGTGACTGACATCAAGACCTAGAGTCTTTAACCTTTCCTATTTTGATTTGAAAAAAAAGTAAAAGTTGAAATGAAAATAGTTAAATTAACATTTATTAAGGAACCACTGTACTTTGTGTTCTGCACAATTATTTCTTACATGTTCCTTAACTAATTGTAACAACAACTTTATTTTATGGTTTGGGAATATGATGTCCAGAGAGATTAAGAAATTCACTTTAAATTAGGCAGATATAACATGGCAAAGGGAGAATCTAAACTCAATTGTATCACATTCTGAAACCCATTCTTATCTTATTATATAAGATAAGATTCCTTCAGTTGTATCTGTTGCATTATATATAAAGGTGATATTCCCTAAAGTGTGTTCTGGGTAATACTAATGCTCCTTGAAGTGCTGGTAAGTTAAAACAGGTTTTTTAAAAAGGGACTGTGTCAATTAATTTTGGGAAGCACTACATCTTGGAAATTTACAAAAAGTTTTATTTATCTTTGTATTCTTCATACCTGGTACTAAGATTAGCACATGAAACAAATACACCGTAAACATCTGTCAAGTGAAGAGATAAAATGGTTATCATATATTCAAACTGTAGTGGTAGGCAAACATAGTGGTAGTAAGAAAGATTAATATTAGCTTATAAAAGGGGTCTTTGGTATATCCTACAGGAAATAGCATCATATAATTTCATCTAACAGAGATTTTGCAAGCATCTAGTGACTTGTAATTTCTTGGCATGTAGACATCAATCAATAAATTATTTGGCAAAAATAATAACATGGGTTAGTTCTCTTAGACTCTAGACACTGTGTCGGTGCATGTTTGGGTTCAAAAACAAAACACTCAGACTTGTATTTGATTATAACTGAGTCAGAATTGTGAGCCCATTTGTCACAGAAGAACAGAAATCACATGTGAGGAGCAATTGCAGATGAAATCAGCTTTTCACAGACACTTTGTCTTGGATTAAGGGCAAGACAAAATTCCAATGTCTTGTACTAATTTTCTAAACTTTAAATAAAACCTATATCTTTTATACTGGACCATGACTTAAAACATATTTCCTCTAAAACAACAATAAAATTCCGGGAACCAGACATAATTGTGGATTTTCTAGATCTATTAAGTGGTCTATTATAAATTTTAAAGTCCTATCCAAATTAAAGAGAACACTTTTGGAAGGAATAGTTTATTCAATCCATAGTTAATTATGCCTCTTCGTTAGTCATCTACAGATGCATTTTTGGTGGGTTCAAATTCTCTTCAATAATCAGATCCTAGCTTCAGGATAATAACTACTATTTACAGGTATTTAAGCCAGTTCACTTGTGTGACACAGAGGGCTAATGGACCACCAATATCCATAATCTCTATAGTATAAGACATACCTAGAAATATCTCCCAGCCCTTTGTATCTAGATAGTGCCAAGCAACTAATTCTAGCCAATGAAACATGAGCAGAATTGATATGTGTCAGTTCCTGGCTGAGACATTAGCCAGAAAGAAAACAGAAGAGGAGCTCTTCTTCCCTTTTCAACACATTTAGAAACCTTATTTTACAGATAGCAAATTCATAAGCTGCATAGAGACTGAATTTGTGAGAGACACCACATGGAATAGGGTCACCCTGTAAAAGTACCTAATGGGAACATCGGAATTGGAATTTATATGAACAAAAAAATAAAATTTATTGTGTTAAGCACTCTAATCTGAGGCTTGCTTCTGAGAGAAGTTAGCTTACCAAACTAATAAAGATGTCTAGAAAATTCAGAGACCTTAAAGGCAATATTCATTACACTTAAAAATTAATCAGTTATTAACAGGAAAGTTGTATCTAAGGAACACCATAAGAATAAAAAAAACCTCTCCTTTGATGTGAATTTCTCTAGCATCTTCCCTCTTTTATGTGTCAATCTTTATTTCAAAAAAACACTTTTTTATCACTTATTATGTGCCAGGTACTAAATATATATATTCAGTCTCTACCCTCTAGGAGTTCAGAGACATATTAAAGAGATGGCACTTTAAATTACTATAAAATATGATGACAGGTACATACAAAGGGCATGGGAGAACAGAAGAACTGGTATTTCAACGTTTTTCGCAGTATCAGGGAAGTTTTCATCTGGTAGTTAATTTTTAAGCTAAAGTGTATGAACGGGAGTTTGACAGATGGCCAAGAAGGGTAGTAGATATTTCAGACAGATGGAACCATATAAAAAACCACACAGAATTCCAAAAGGCATGGCAAGTTTAAAGAATGGAAAGTAATTCAATAAGGATAAAATCTGGAGTTCTGGTGGGTGGTAAGGGGGGAAACAGAAATAGAGAGTGAAGATATGGATATCAAGATTAACAGGCTAGATTGGAGTCAAGGTTGTAAAATGATATATGTCTTACTTTAGTAAGTAAGAATTATTTATAATTTCTTTCCACAGGTCTTTAAACAAAATTCTTTTACATTCCATGAAAGATTGTACCATAACTCTTCGGTTCACTTGTCTGTCTCACAATATGAGCTCCTTAATGCTGGAGGCTCTGAAATAATAATCAACTTTGTATTTCTAATGATATACATAGTGCTCCATACATAAATATTACATATTGGTTTAAAAAATAGATTTGACGACACACATAAATAGATTTAAAAATAGTCCAAGATGATAACAGGACTTGGGGTAGAGGAAGCTTTTGAAATATGTGCCAAAGTCCTCATCAAAGGAAAATGAATACCTTAGACATCTGTATACATGAGCTAAGAAGATGGAAAGTAGGAGGGGGGAGATAGTCTTATGAAATACATTTACAAAGTACTAGTTATTTAGAAAAGAATGAAATTTAATTAAAAATTAAATACTAACAGCATGTCAAAAAACAACTGACTTTTTCTTGCACCCAGAAATATTTTGGGGAGAAGAAAGTGTGGAATGAAAGGAAGAGGAGGATGGTCATCTTCTACTTGAGAAAGTTTAAAGTGATCTTATGGAGTTGTTTAAGGTCGTAGATTAGATGAGGTGTTTTAGAAAAAGAATGAACTATAAGATAAACTCGTGTAAATAGAACAGAATTTTCAGAAGATAGGAAAATGTCAGAAGCCAAGGAACGTACAGGGTGAGATAAAGTATGATCCAATGTCAATGAATCTATTCTAGCAACATCTTGACTTTTAAGGAATCTATCATTTTGAAACCAACTGCATAGCATATTATATCAAATATTGCCTTTGATCAATGTAACAATTTTGAGAGCTTAAAGATTAATTGGGTCCATGATCCTCAACTATGTATTTTGTGTGACTGAAGGAGATGTTTCACATTAGTCCTGTGGTTTGCTTACACATGGTCACACTGTAACTACTTTGTCTTCACCATTAAACTGGAAGGTCTTTGAAGGCAAGTCATGTACTTTGCTCATTGCTGCCTTCTTTTCAGGTGAATTAGGAAAGTTGGTGCTTTAGAATTACTGACTTCAAAAAATATTATGAGTGAAAAAAAAAAAAAAACTCATTTACACTCATTTCAAGTCACCATGTCACTACCTAATGGAAAAAGTAGAAATATTTTGATAAACTCTATTGAAAGATTGAAAGGACTTACTATAGTTTCTTTTAAAGCTATCTTGTTCATCCATTTATAAATGCATTGTTGTCATTTTCTTCACAGAGAATGAAAGTTTAGCCATGTTTATGAAATGATTGCCATGAAATGGAACACTTGTTGCATTTTTTCTAAAGTGCAGGGGCATGATAAGCTAACCAGATAATTCAATTTTCCATTTTTTTTTAAACACAAGAAATGATGAATCTATTTTTTTTCAGATGTTAGAAAAAGGCCAAGTAAGTATATTTCTTAAAAAAAAAAAAAGACATGGTATTCTTATCATCAACTAATGTCACAAAGACTGCATTTTCTTAAATTGTATAAGCCCTTAGATTCAAAAGCCTAAATAAAATGATTTATAAGAGAACTAAGTATTAATCTAGCCATGTCTTTTCACAAAGTTGAAGACTTTGCCTCATTCAGTAACAGTTCCTTTGGTTTTACTGCCTGGCCCATCAAAAACAAACAAAAGATAAATGAAAAAGACAGCCTCTAGTTTTCAAATTATTAATTTATGAGACGTGGCTAAAAGTTTTGTATAAGAATTTGAGACAAAACCAAACTCTAAGTAGATTACAAACAATTGATGATGGCAGATTTTAATGAAGTTGCATAACAACTGACAATTTGTTGGAATTAGTCTTGCTTGTTATAAATGGAAACAGCTACACATTCTCTTTGTCTCTCATATAAGGGCTATAATGATATCATCTTGAACTAAGGCATGATGTGGCAAGCTCGAGCCATATGATTATAATTCAACTGCATATAATGGATATTAGTATATAATTATTAAACCAATAAACTAATTTCCCTCTCATATATAAGCTTATGTTAATACCTAATACCAAGTGCACGTGCTATGGCTAAAATAATGATTAAAAGAGGGCTGATTAAATAATTTTTTCATTCCACTTTTTACACTAACTTCTATAGTTAAGCAATTCTGTAGAAATAATGCTTCTTGGTCCTTAGAAAAGGGCAATTACAATATAACTTCCTAATTAAATATTAACTCATCGGGCTTCCCTGGTGGCGCAGTGGTTGAGAGTCCGCCTGCCAATGCAGGGGACACGGGTTCGTGCCCCGGTCCGGGAGGATCCCACATGCCACGGAGCGGCTGAGCCCGTAAGCCATGGCCACTGAGCCTGCACGTCCAGAGCCGGTGCTCCGCAAGGGGACAGGCCACAGCAGTGAGAGGCCCGCATACCGCAAAAAAAATAAATAAATAAAAATAAATTGACTCATCAAATTTCAGATTTGAGAACTTATTGTTACTATTGGTAGAATATAAATAATAATTGTTTAAAGTCAAGTTTATCCATTAAGTCTTAATAAATAAATGTTTATTATCTTTGTGTTGTGAATACCTATGAGAATATGAATTTTTATCTGGTCATCAAAATATTAAAATGTGATTGTGTTCACTACATTTAATTGTCTTTTAGGAATCAAGTTTTTAAAGATAATTTTTTTAATGAATATATAAAATGTTGACATTTTTTGAGGTATAGCATAAATTAAAGTAATCATTGTCTTGATCAAGACTCAGAATATTTCTAGTACCTCAAAATGTTTCCTGGTATCCTGGTATCCTACTCATTACTCACTCACCGGCAAAGGAAGCTACTGTACTGACTTCTTTTACAATAGATTAGTTTTTCTTATTCTAGAACCTCCTACAAATCGAATTATATGATATATACTCTTTTATATGTGGTCTCTTTTGTTCAATATAATGTCTGTGAGATTCACCTTGTTGTTACATGTGGTGGTAATTTCACTGGTCCATAGTGTTCCATTTTATTAATATACTATACTTTGCCAATTTTGCTGGCATTGGACATTTGTTATTTGCAATTTATTTATGGCTACTAAGAAAAAAGTAGTCTTGAATGTTCTTGTACATGTTTTTGGTGGACAAATGCACCGGAAATAAGTCTGGCAGTGTAATTTCTGGGCCATAGGATAAACATATGATTCACTGTTTTAGGTATTGGAAGGCAATTTTCCAAAGTAGTTTTGCCAATTTATGCTCCCACCACCAACATATAAAAATTTCACTTACACCATCCTCATGTCATTTCTTGACATTATCAGTCTTCTTAATTTTAGTCATTCTACTAAAAGTGTAGTGATATCCCATTTACAGGTATTTTTATAAATACAAAATAAGCAAATAAGATACACCTCAGAAAAATGACAATTTATGTTTTGCTAATACAATGACTATTTCAAAAATAGCCTGATTAGAACAAGCAGCAAATTAATAAACTATAATATTATTTACATTTCAGAGGCAAACACAAAGTGTTTCCTTTTGGGATTTTAAGGGACAATACATAGTATTTTTTCCCTTCTTAATTAAAACAGCTTGAGAGCTAAGACCCAAATATAGACAGATGGAAAAGAAATTACCATCTTTTCTATATTGCTAAAGCTATTTGGAGACTATGGCTCTAGATCTGCAACCATCACCCCCGTCTTAATTAATGCAGTTGCACACAGTGGCACAGATAGCACAGATACCCCTAAGACAAAAGCTGTCCTCTTATGTTGCCTGCATGAAAGGAAACAGATCAAATACACCCACACTCTGAATTGCAGATTCAGAGGTCTTGAAAGAGAAAAAAACGGGAGGAATGAAGTGAACATGTCCTTTTCTTCACGTTTAACAATTAGACCACCCTGCAGAAGTGGGGAGAGGAATGAGTTGAGAGTGTTGAGGAGTTCTAGGAGGTTTATCATACATAAAGTCTCACCACATGGCAATACGAAGTCAGAAATTTCTTCCACTGACCCTTTCTTAAAATGGTTGCTTCTCATTTCATAGCATTATTATTAAGAATACTATCTGTATTACTCAAATATGTCTTTATGTCCTTTACCTCTAAAAAAGATAAGCCTATTCAAGATAGTCATTTTTCAAATTGGCCAGCTGAACATTATACCCACACCTATTCTTCCAGAAGATCAGAGGTTTACTATTTGAAGAGATTCTTTCAGAGACAATGTGGAACCAAGGGCAACAACAGACTCAGTTGGTGGAGAGATGCAATATTGAAAACAGCAGAATTAAGTAAAAGAATACCTACTGAATAATGAGACCATTAGACCTCATTCAACAAACAGTAAGTTAGCATTCTACCTCTAATATAGAAGAAAGATGGTTCTTACCTAGGAAAATAAGGACCCAAGAAAAAAGTAAAGACCTACTGCCATTTCACTTTGTAATGAATCCCACAAATCAAGGAGTCCAGCCCATATAAACTGAGCTTTCCATTAGATTTTTGTTTATTCTGTCAATATCTGTCTTTTATTCTATTTACATTTAATGGAATTAGTGATATGATTGTATTTATGTTTATTATTTGTTGCCTGTTTTTCCCTTCTGTACTTTTTCCTCTTTTCCTGTCTTCTTTTAAGATAAATAACTTTTTTTTTTTTTTAAGAATTTCATTATAATTGTTACGGCTCTTGTAGAATTTGTCTAGCAGGTTTTCTGGTTCCCACCAGAAAACTTCCTAAAAACAAACAAAGTATTTCATTATAATTTATCTATTGGCTGTTTTGTTAAAACATTTTGCATTACTTTTTCTTTAGTGTTTGCTCTAGGGTTACAACATACAACTTTTCACAGTCTACTTGAGTTGATATTTCATTGCTTAATGCAAATTGCAAGAATTTCACAAACAGTTCCATTTACTACTCCCCACATCATTTATGCTATAGTTTTCATTTATATCTACATATGTTTTAAACTGCTTAATATAAGTTATATACTTTATTTAAACAGTCATATGTATTTTAAATTAAGAAAAATATTTTATATTTATAAGTATAAATATAATTTTAAATTCATACATATAACTTTATATCCATAATTATAATTTCTGGAGCACTTCATTTCTTTCTGAAGGTATGTACTTCCATCTGGAATCATATTCCTTTAGATAAAATAATTCCCTTTTAATGCAAGTTTGCTGGAAATTCATTTTCTTAGGTTTGTTTATTTAAATATGCCTTATTATGCTTTTACAGTTAAAGAATATTATCTTCAAATATAGACTTTTTTTTTATTTTAGCCCTCAAGATGTTCCACTGTCAAGATCAGTTCCACTACCTTGACCTCCATTGATTCTGACAAGAAATACATGGCTTTGAAATTGTTGTCCCCTGTTCTAATGTATGCTTTTCCTCTGCTTTCAAGATTTTGTCTTTTTCTTTGATTGTCTTTCTTTGACTAACATGTAATTTACTTTGTATTTATTATGCTTTAGAGCCAATGACCTTTTGAATCTGTAAATCTATGACATTTACTAAATTTGGGAAATTTTTGACAATTGTTTTTTCAAATAGTTTTTCTGTTCCTTTTTCTTTCCTCTGATTCTGGGGCTTCAAATGCTTATATATTAGAAATTTTGATACTACTAGATACTTTATGCTCTATTCATTTATGGGGTCAATATTTTTTTTCTGTGTTCTTCAAATTAGATTATTTAATTTATATTTCTTCTGTTAAGCCTATCCAGGTATTTTTTATTTCATTTACTTTTCAATTGTGGAATTTCAAATTGAATCTTCTTTATAGTTTCTTTATAGTTTCTATAGAGATTTCATATTTGTTCCTTGATTTTAAGTATGCTTTGCTTTATAACATTGAATGCAATAATAATAACTTCTTTAAAGTGCTTTTCTCTTAGATTTGCCATCTAGTAGTTGGTCTTTATTGATTACCTTTTGTTTGGAAGATTGGTTGTATTTATTATTTCTTAATAAATCTAGTAATTTTGTGATTATGTCCTGGACATGGTGAATGTTGTGTTGAAGAAGCTCTGGATTCTTTTCTATTCCCCTGAGTAATGTTGTTGTTGTTTTCTTTTAGAATACAATTAACTTAGACTCATATTACAAACTTGGTCTCTATTTACCTATTTTAACCTTTTCTGGGCTGCTTGGAGTCCTTTTTATGCATGCATAGATCAGAGCTCAACCAGAAAAAAAAAAAAAGAAAAAATACAGTAAGAATGTGAGAACTTCTTCACTCAAAGCCTTTCTTTTCTGTCAAATGTAAATGTCCTTCCAGTTTCTCTATGATTTTGCTGTGGGAGGAATGGTCTAAATAGAGCTACTTGGTAACATTTGGACATTTCCAAGCCATTAAGATCTTTAGTAATTTGCCTCTTAATTGTAACCAATTGAGAATCAGGGATCATGAAACTTTTGAAAAAAAACATTCCACATGAAAGGCATGAAACAAATGGATAAATAAACAAATTAATTAATTAACAATTAGTAAAATAATAGGTAAACAGCTTTGGGCTTCCCTGGTGGCACAGTAGTTAAGAATCCGTCTGCCAACACAGGAGACACAGGTTCGAACCCTAGTCTGGGAAGATCTCACATGCTGCGGAGCAACTAAGCCCATGCACCACAACTACTGAGCCTGCACTCTAGATCCCATGAGCCACAACTACTGAGCCCATGTGCCACGTCTACTGAGGCCCACGCACCTAGAGTCCTTGCTCTGCAACAAGAGAAGCCCCCGTTCTCCACAATTAGAGAAAGCCCATATGCAGCAATGAGAACTCAAGGCAGCCAAAAATTAATTAATGAATTAATTAATTTTAAAAAATGTAAACAGCTTAGAAAAAAATGAAACAAGGCAGGGATAAGAATAAAATTTCCAAAATTTATAATTAATATCCACAGACATATAAGAGAAGGTACTGTATCCAATCATTTTAACAAATATTAACTGAAAGATGATGACAAGTATTCTTCTAAGTCAGTGAACATAATAGACCAGTATTCTTCCCTCATGGAATTTACATTTTGGTGGGCAAGGCAGACCATAAATAAGATAATTAATATTGAATATTAAAAGATACTAATTACTGACCATTGAGATTATAAAAAAATAGGCCACTGACAACTTGACAAGAGCAGTGGTAACAAGTGCACAAAGTGATCTATTAACAATAAAGACCAAATTTGCATGGGTTTAAGGGACAATGAGATAAGGGAAAATGGAGCAATGAGTGTAGACAATTTTTCCAAGATGTTTTTCTGTAAAGGCAGGGAAAATGAGCAGTCAGGTGGAGGAGAAAGTAGGGTTAAGCCAGAGTTTTTAAGATGGGATAAATTATAGTGTGATAATACATTATACATAATAATAATCCTGTAGAGAATGAAAAGTTGATATAGGCAAAAGACTGGAGAATTGCCAGAATGGTATCTTTGAGTATGTGAGAGGATATTGGAGTCTTTGATAGAAGCATGGGTAATTCATCCATAGCACAGATGAGAGGCAAAACAGATGGGACCAGATTGTAGTATCTGAGTAAATGTGGTGCTAAGTATGAGTTTGTAAAAATCTTTAAAATAAAAAAAAAATATCCTCAGTGAAAAAGGAAACAAAGTCTTCAACTGAGCATGAGCATGACAGCATCTTGGAAATTTGTGTAAGGGATTGAAGAATTCAGTCATCATCTATGAGAAAAAGTGAATGGATTACGATGCATCTAGTGTGATTTCAGGGCAGTGTTAAGGACCTGGTAATACATAGGATATAATGAAAGAGGAATATTCAGAGAAAGGAAATTCTTAGAAATTAACATGATATAATAGGAAAAAGGAAAAATTCAATTGAAGGACTAGAAAGAAAGTTGAGGAGATTTCTCAAAATATGAAGCAAATAAATAGTTGTAAAATAGGAAGAAAAACATTACAAAGGTAGAAGAGGTCAAATATCTAAATAATAGAAGTTCCAAACAGAAAGAAATGGAAAACATAGAGATGGGAATTATTAAAGATAAATAATACTAGAAGATGTCCCAGAGATTAAACATTTGTTTCCAGTCTTGAAAAGTACTGTATGGAAGAAGAGGGGGAAAAAGAGTCAAACCAAGGTCCCATTGCTATGATATAAACATTCAACATTGGAAGTCAGAAGGCAAATGAATAATTTCTTCAAAATTCTAAAGGGAGTTAATTTTCAACTTAGAATTATTTACTCAGTCAAGGTAGCTATTGAATGTGAGACTGCAATAAAAACATTTTCAGACTTTCAAGGACTTAAAAAAATGACTTTCCTTGCCCCCTTTCTCAAAAGCCTACTAAAATATTTGCTTCACTGAAATGAAGCAGTCATCAAGGAAGAGGAAGACTTTGGATAGTAAACCAGAATGTCCATTGCAGGTAAAGGGCATCCTGCTGATGATGGTGAACAGAGATTCTAGTAAGAACGCATATATTAAGCAATCCATTCAGACTGCTGAATGAAGGCTAGGAATGCTGGCAATAATGGTTAAAGAAAAACACAAAACCCCTAGAGTTCCTGATGTGTGTGAACCACAGAACCACCAAGAATCTCACCTGACTCCTTGTAACTGCCCCTTAACTCTTCTTCCTGTTCTACCCTTTCCTCCTCTGCCCTCCCCTCCAAATAGTACCCATTATTCTCAAGACAGCAGCCAAGAAGATCATTTTAAAACAAAGGTCAGATTATCACTTCTCTGCTCAAGTGCTAAAAACTTCTTTCCCTCGGAATAAAACACAAAGTCTTAAGTGGGCCCCATTTCCTAACTTCATCTCCTACCTTTCACCTTCTCACTTCCTCAGTTCTTGCTACACACGTCTCTCCAACATGCCAGGCATACTTTCTTACTACACTACTTCCAAGCCTGTACTCCTTTAATGTCTTCTCAAATGTTGCCTTTCCAAGGAGGTCTGTCCCAACTCCCTGTTAATAATGAAAACTGCATTCTACCCACTATACTTACTTTTTTTTCCCCCATAGCTTCCAGCCCTTCTAACATTATTGGTAGTACATTTATTTATTATAATATTGTTTATTATCTGTCTCACTAGCCAGAAAGTAAGCTCCAAATGGTCAGGGAGCTTTCTATGGGATACTGTTATATCTGTTATATCGCAGATTCTCGGAGCAGTCCCTAGCAATCTAGCAGGCACTCAGCAAATTTTTCTTAGAGATTTATGTTTCTGCAAGAGTTTGAGAATGAATTAGAACAAATTCTTATGAAATTAAAAAAAACAAAAATGGCCCAGTTATTAATTCCAAGGAAATCAAAAGTTTTCATGAGAAATAAAATACAGTGGTCCCTCCAAGTACACAGGGGACTGGTTTAGTTTTAGCACAAACTAAAATCCACGGATGCTCAAGTCTCTAAGTCAGCCCTCCATATCCGCAGGTGCAGAACCTGAGGATAGGGAGGGCCACATAAAATCCTAGTCTGTTACCTTACTAAGCTGTGAAAATATTTACATAGTATTAATAATGTAAACTTTGCCTATTGCTGTAAACAAAATTGAGGATATAAATTTAATTGGAAAAAGGGTAAAGATATAGTGTGTGTGTGTGTGTGTGTGTGTGTGTGTGTGTCTGTAATAGGGAAAAAAACAAATCCTCCTATTTCATTGTAGGAAGCAAAGATATCTAACTGAAAAATCATGACTGCAAAAATTTTTGATAAATATTGACAGAAATTTCTTCTAGGAAGTGAAATTTGGGGAAGTTGAGTAAACTTGAGGTGTTATGACTACTAACAGAAGTGAAAATAGCAAGTTTTGGTGAGGATATGGAGAAATTAGAACCCTTGTGCACTGCTGGTAGGAATGTAAAATGGCACAGCCACTGTGGAAAACAGTATGGTGATCCTCAAAAAATTATAAAAGGATTACCATATGTCCCAGCAATTACATTTCTGGGTACATATCCAAAAGATTCAAAGCAGAATCTTGAAGACATATTTATATACCCAAGTTCATAGCAGCATCTTTCACAATAGATAAAATGTGAAAGCAACACAAATGTCCATCCACATAAGAATGGGTAAGTAAAATGTGGTATATACAAGCAAAGGAATATTATGCAGACTTTTAAAAAAGTGAAGGAAATTCTAACATATGTTACAACATGAATGAATCTTGAGGAACGTTATGCTAAGTGAGATAAGCCAGCCCTAAAAAGACAAATACTGTATGATTCCACTTATATGAAGTAGCTAGAATAGTCAAAATCATACAGACAGAGAGTAGAATGGTGGTTGCCATGGGCTGGGGGGAGAGGGGAATGGGGAGTTAATTTTTAATGGATATCGAGTTTCAGTGGTGAAAAATGAAGAGTTCTGGAGATCAAGTGTGGTGAGGTTGTACAACAACATGAATGTACTTAATACTACTGAACTATACACTTAAAAAGAGTTAAGCTTGTATACTTTGTTATATATATTTTACCACAGTAAAAAAATGAAAAAAGTACATAAATGTCTTTGATTTTTTAAAAATAAATGAATACATATTTTTAAATGCAATTAATTATTGTATTAACTGTTCTTCCCTGTCATGACCATAAGCTGTGTTTAGTCAATACACATGGATCAAAATCACTAAATAATTTAAACCCCTGCTTTATTTTGAGATCCAGAACACTGACAAACTAGTTTAGTCAATCTGTAGCATAAGATATGATCCATTCATTTAATCATACCTAATCTCTAAAGCTGTGTACAGAGGCCACAAAAAACAATAAAATAGATCAGTCTATTAAATTGATTAATGATTAAAAATCATAGGTTGTTAAAGCAGATAAATATAACCATCCATGTCTAACCTACATGAAATTTGCCTTGATTATAATCCATCTAATTCATGTCTCTTACATGGGACAGGTAGGTTTATAATTCTTTAGCTGTATAAGGGGATGACATAATTGTGGGATATACACGATCATCACTTAGATTTGATTTAGCCTGAGCTCCAAATTACCCTCTCACTCAAATGACAATGTAGTAAAACATGAAAATTCCTAAGATTCCAGGACATTAAAGTTTGGAGAAAAATTAACTTCTGAAAGACAATTGAAATGAGGAAAACTCAAAAACAAGGAATCAGTTTAATATTGGTAACTTTCTGCAAGTATTTTGTAGATGCACTGCTTAGCTTCAGTATTGAATCTACTAAGTGAACTAATATGGAGAATGAAGTGCATTGTGGCCGCCTGATGACAAGCTTACCATCTCAATGCTCAAAATATTTTATAGCTTTTCAACTGGCCTGTGGTTATAGGTGGATATTTTAGCTAAGCTGAAGATGGTTTTACAATCTCAATTTTATCCTCTATGTGTTGGGTTTACAGAGAAAAAAAAAATTCAGTAAGCTTAATCATAGACCAAAATACCAATAAGAAGAAGTACATTCTCTTTACCTTATATTTGAAAGGTCAGCTATTTATCATATATCCTTCTCTGCCTTGAAGACATCATGAGATCACACAACCTTATTTTGCTTGACTTACTCTGGATTTATTACTTTTCTATCAATGGAACACATTTTATAGTATGATGTTCATATAAGCTGTGATATGCACCTGCCAGGAAAATATCCTACTTCTGTGAAGATTTCTCTCTCTCTTCTTAATAAGAGAAGCTCTTGCATTCCTCATTTGCTGATTTCAGTGACCATCTGTTTTTATCTCACCTGTTGTTATGTATGTCTAGTTGCAGTCATATGTGAAATCTACTTTGGTTCATGGTACAGCAAAAATATAATATGTGCTCTTATTCATTTAGCATAATTTTAATTAACAGTCATTACATGCAAAGTTCTGTGGTAGATATTAATAAAAGAATGTGCATAATATGTTAGATGAAGTCTCAATATAAATAATAATACATTTTCCCAAAAATGAAATGGATCTACCTTAGAGGTAGTTTACTATCACCAGACATGTTGCACATTGGCTAGATAACTAGTTTTCACAATTATAGATGAGTAATTTTTCTGGGTCATAACATATGGAAGAGAAGAGTCAATCACAGAGTAGACTGAGATACTGTATAGTAAAGAATGTAAACTTTGCTTCTAGGAGATAATCTCTAAGCCCTTGGAACGTCAAGCCTGATAGGAATATTTTTTTATGTCAGAAGCCTTTTATTTTGGGGGGAGGCCATGCTGCACAGCATGTGGGATCTTAGTTCCCTGACCAGAAAATGAGGAGAGAGAGATGGGTAAATCCAGGGAAAAGGCAGGAATGCTATAACCGTCTATAAAGGTGGGGGGTGGAGGAGTGTGACTTCTGAAGAGGAACTAGAGCTTGTAAGGAAGGGCTTCACCTTTATCTTTATACCATGCAAAAAAGAAATATTGAAAACAAAGCTAGTATATTTTCTTATTTCCATTTTTCAAATAGGTTAAATGCTAAACTTAGCTAAGAGAAAATCTAACGAGATAGTAACAGTGTTGTTTTTGTGAAATTGGACCCATGTTAATTTATCTTATGATTTATAGTCATCTGTAGTTTTCACTTTTTCTACAATAAGCTTATGCGTTAAATAAAATTTTATAAGAAGTTTTCTTGGCAAAACCTGGGAAAGCAATGAAGATTATTGCTAGATCTGAGTATAGTACAATTATACCTCCTACCTCATTGATCTTTAAAGTAAATGGATTTTGATGCAGGTCATAATTTTGTGTTTAATTGCCACTTATGTATATTTCTAGCACTGGAGTCAAAATGGATGTAATAAAGAAAATTTTCATATCTTCTGTATAAATAATTAGAAACTGTCCCTCTGAGTTTCTCTGTCATCAAGTGTAGATGCAATGTTTATATTTTAAGTGTCTGTTATAATAATATAAAAACTTATCTTGTTTATCCCCACAGTGCCTGGACTTGTGTTAGGTACACATAGGTTTAATAAAAGTTTATTGAACCACAGCATAATTGAATAACTGTAAAACTCAAATCAGTTTTTAAAAAGGGAAGTTTACGTCCCCTAGGGAGTTTTTTTCTGAAACAAAATTTTACAGCTCAAGGGAAATATCCATTTTGGAGTTGAACTCTTTATGGCTAGAACTGCATGGGGTGTAGTGATAAATATGTTTACTTAAGGTTGCCTTTGTCTAACTGTTAGCAACTCACCGGGTGGCTGCAACTGTGGAAAAATATTTAGGTCTTTAAACATTTCAGTCAATGTGATAGTTATTTACACGATGACAAATAGCAAACATTTCTCCATAGTTTATGGCCTTTTTCTTAATAGGTTTTCCAGTGGGAGTGAGAGCTCCTATTTAGTCAATACTTAGTCAATGTTATTTTTCTAATTATACAATATGACTAATTTTAAATGCCTTAACTTTTAATCAAATTACCTTTTTGCCACAGCATGACTACCTTTTCAAATGCATAGTTTCAAATTTTCCCCAGTCTATAAAGTCTAGTCAAATGCCATTTCTCCATGGAGATTAATTATTTCTCCTTATTCAGAAGTGATTTTTCTTTCCTTTGAAAATTCATAATACTGTCTTTTATTTACATTTGAATATGGCTTTATTACAACCTGCTTTCATCTATTATTTCTTTTGAGTCCTCTATTATTTATTTATATTCATCAATTTATTCAATAAGCATTGAATGCATTCTATATGGCAAGTACCATTTCTGAGCACTGAGGAAATCATAGTGTACATGAAGAGGTCTCCATCTTTAAGGAGTTTGCCATCTGAGTTTTGAATTTAGTGTATTCTTACTTATGTTAAACTTACTCTGGTCTTCCAGTACTAGAATGAAAACATCTTGAGGAAAGAGATTTAGTCATATTTATCCTTGGATACCCCTTTGCTCATCAGAGGGTGCTCTACGTAACATGCATTACAATATCTATTTGAGGAATGGATAATTTATACTTATACAATATTTTATCCTTTACCAAATATACTTTAATACATTCTCTTAATTTTCATTACAACTATGTGAGATATATAAAATTAACTCTATTTTAAAGGTCTTAGTCAAATTCCAATGTTCATTCATTTATACCTTAAAGTATACAGAACATTTCCTAAGATTTCTTACATTGTGAAAACTGTAAAAATCTGTAATTCAATGGTCAAGAAATCAGAAGTTATATAGGTTAAACATTGTGATCATTTTTTCTCCCTAAATAGAAAATGTAAGAATGCTAAGACTATCAAAATTATTTGCAAATAGGCATAAATGCCAAATAACTAAGCATGTTCAAAGTATTTCTCACAGAAATGGCCATGAAAAAGCCTGGAAGTAAAAACTGCTGAGATAGATGTCCAATGTGATAAGACATTCAATGTGTAACGTTATTATTTTTAATGCAAATACTTGACCTTGTAATTACCACAGAACATATGGAGAAGTAATAGTCTAGCTTTTATTACTATATTTAAAATGTCAATTATTATAGAATACAACCAGCGTAAAAAATAAGAAATTCAGTCATTGAATTAGTTCACAGATAAGATTTGAATACTAGCTTCTTGAGATTAGAGAATATGTCCCATTTTTCTATATAACCCACAGCTTTCCTGACATTACACTCTTCTTGACTACTTTCCTTGGTCCCTAGCATCTACTCTCTGTCTCCCAAGCTAGTCCTTCCAACCTTCACATGACCATGAAAAGTTGAAGCTTCTCAGAGTTCTGTGCCAAACCTCTTGTCTTCTGCCTTATTTTTCTACAAAGGTAATCATAACCATAATTTTAAATACAAGTCCATAGGCCCATAATTGCCAGGTTTCTACTCTAGCACTTGTTCATTTTCTGAGCTGCAACTTGCAGAATGACTTAGGGACTAACTTACAAAAAATATTTCCAAAGAATACTTTTCAAAGAATTCTTTATGGCCCATTCTGGCAGATATTCTAATTGTACCAAGTCATAGAGTGTTGTGTATGTTATTGTAAGACACTGGTTTTTCCTTCAAGTGAAATGGTGAAAGCAGAGGACTGATATGATATGGTTTATGTTTTGGCTGCTGTGGTGACAAGGAACTATATGTGGGGCTGGGGGTGGGTGAGCCAGGTCAGGGAGAGGTGGGTTCAGACCGATAAGTTAGGGACCATTTAGTAGTCTAGCCATAATCCAGGAAAAGGCTGATAGCTGACATCACTTAGACCAAGATGATAGCCTTGGAAGTGAAAGAAGTGCCCTGATTCTAAATATATCAGAGGTTGAGTGGACATAGTTTGCTGATGCAAGTATTACAAAAAGAGAGTAATTAAGGATGAATCTATGATGGGTTTTGCTTTGGACTTGTTAAGTTTTAGGTGCCTATTAGATATCCAAGAAGGAGATATAGAATAGGCAGTTGGATATTTGACTCTAGAGTTAAAGAGAGATGTTCAAATTGAAATATAGATATGGGAGTCATTAGATGGGTTTCAAAGCCATGAGATTTGATGAAATACCCTTTCAGGCAAGGATAGGCAAGAAAAGTTAATCTCGCTTCTTTGTGACTCACCCCTTGACACCATTCAGAACAGACCTAGATCAGACTATGGAGAGACCACATAAGCCAGAGCAATTTTTACTCTTAATGTTAACTTGACCTATTTCACCTACTAACAAATAAGACCTGGAGAAAATCCAGTTCATAGTTGGATACTTGAGTACCTATGTGTCTCATTTACTAGACTAGGATCTCCTTGAAGCTAGAAATTATATATTTTTATTAATCTCTGAATCACTATGCTTATTTCTTGAATGTATCAAATGTCCAGTAATTGTTGAGTTAAACTGAATTGGAAAGTGTTCCTAAAGCAAATGCTGTTGATGCCCACCCAGATCACCTTTGCAGGTCTGGTTCACCCATGCCTCAGCTTTTTCAGTGTTGGTTACTAATGGTTCAAACCTGCACTCTTCCCTGGAGGCTCATCCTTGGCTAATGGGAACTACCTTACAGGGAGGTTCCTGGAAGATTTGCCCCAGTCCCTCCCAAGGGCCACCAGTAGCCCATGGCTGACTTATGGAGAACATAACATAACAACCCAGGACCTTTGTCTGGTGTAATTCATGTGCCAGAACTCCCAGTAAGGTCAGGCCTGGGTTGCATTTCTCCTGAAATGCACATTTCTGCATAGCTTCTTCCCCTGCCTTATCACTCAGGTTTTTCCTTCAGTGAGTCAGTTGCACAAGGGTTTCTGCCACAGACCCTATTTCTAAGTAACTGGACCTAAGATAATAATCACACATAAAGATTTTTGACCCCTAAAATATTTCTCTAATCTAAGTGCATTTGTACTTAATCTTTAAATTATTCAACTTTTCTAGTTTGGGGAGTGGAATGGAGAAGAGTTTTTATTCTGTATATTCTTCTCAGGCTTACTTATATAAATAGGACATCAAGTCATCACTTTTTCTCTCCATCTACCACCCCACCAAAGTTCCATGTTCTTTTATCCAAGGTAGGCATCTACACTTAGTTGAATGCACAAACGTGTATGCTGTGTAAATTATAGCAAGAATACCACACAAAGAGTTTAGGAAATCTTTATAATATTTTAAAACCTCTGGTATTTAGTTAAAGATTCACTATGCTATTGTAAGAAATATTTACTTTGGTAGACAAAGCCAATATCTTGTGTCTCAACCTCATGATTTTATTTTTGTCTTTTCTTTTATCTCAGTAAATCATGGGTCAATATGTTCTGTCCACCTGACCATCTGTTCACATGTATGTAGCATACAACACGTGCCCCGCACTGCTTACAGAGCTACGGAAAAATATCAGGCTCCAGTCTTTCTTCTTGGGAAGGGAGGTGAGGAGGAAGAGAAAGTGAGAGAAACACAGAGACCAGGGAGGAAAAAGAAAAAGGTATGAGGGAGGAAGGATGGCTGAGAATGACAAGTTCCTGGAAAGCTGACATCTGAGAACTGAAGCATGACATTTAACTGGTGGACTGTACTGTACAAAACTACTTTCCTTGACCCGGAGAATTCCTCTTTGCTCAGGAAAATAATAAGAACTGGAAAATATCTCCCTCGGCAATGCTCATATATATATCTGAAGTTAAATGAAAGAAAACTAAAAGAGACAGCTCACATTGTGAGGAGACAGTGTGGAGAGAGTAACTTAGGGAGGACAGAATGCAAATGCTTTCATACTGTTAAAGGTTAGATGTAAAGAAAAGACTCCACTGGCAAGCCTAACAGTGTCAGCGATTTTGTTGAGGCAGCTTGTCTGGCTCTGGACCTTGTATGGCATTGTGCAGTCACTGGTTGGAGCAGGCAGCTCTTTATCATTAGTGTTTTTTTAGTCTCTGCTCTGCTAATGTAAAGATAAATCTATTTTTATCTTCTCAGCTGTATCTATTGATATTTAATGACACACAGCTCACCTTTCAGTAAAACTAAAGATATTACTCCTCTCAGGATTATTGGTTTTCTTTTTTGTTCCATCTATACTGAATAATGAGGTCATCGCAAAAATCTTATGCTACTTTAATGATGGTTTAAATTTATTGGCATTTTCCCCTTCGGGTGGGAGAACTCAAGTGAAGCTCTGGAACCTCTTGAGCGAAACATTTTCATCTCTTCATTGACCAGCCTGGTACACCCCACAGTCACCTTCTCGTTATTCATTCTCTCTGCCCAGAAGATAAAATAACAATCTTTTGTGTTCAGATTGTGGCATGCTGAGAGAACCTGCCCTTTCCTAGAGTAAATATTAGAAGTTTCAGGAAAAGGTCCCAGGTACTTAGAAATCTCAGCTTCTCTAATAAGGAATGTGAGGGACATGAGGAGAAGACCACCAGCAATGCCCCGGGAACATTATGTTTACCCACAAAGAACTAATAGTTTGTACTGAGATTCCTCACCTTTTTTTTTTTTTTTTTTAA
The DNA here is from genome assembly GCF_008692025.1 of Phocoena sinus. Classification (NCBI taxonomy): domain Eukaryota; kingdom Metazoa; phylum Chordata; class Mammalia; order Artiodactyla; family Phocoenidae; genus Phocoena; species Phocoena sinus. The sequence continues at coordinate 64,481,708 of NC_045763.1, forward strand.
CATCTTTATTGGAGTATAATTGCTTTACAATGGTGTGTTAGTTTCTGCTTTATAACAAAGTGAATCAGTTATACATATACCTATATCCCCATATATCTTCCCTCTTGTATCTCCCTCCCTCCCACCCTCCCTATCCCACCCCTCTAGGTGGTCACAAAGCACCTAGCTGATCTACCTGTGCTATGCGGCTGCTTCCCACTAGCTATCTATTTTACATTTGGTAGTGTATATATGTCCATGCTACTCTCGCACTTTGTCCCAGCTTACTCTTCCCCCTCCCCGTGTCCTCAAGTCCATTCTTTAGTAGGTCTACGACTTTATTGCTGTCTTGCCCTTAGGTTATTCATGCCCATTTTTTTTTTTTTTTAGATTCCATATATATGTGTTAGCATATGGTATTTATTTTTCTCTTTCTGACTTACTTCACTCTGTATGACAGACTCTAAGTCCATCCACCTCACTACAAATACCTCAATTTCGTTTCTTTTTATGACTGAGTAATATTCCATTGTATATATGTGCCATATCTTCTTTATCCATTTGTCTGTTGATGGACACTTAGGTTGCTTCCATGTCCTGGCTATTGTAAATAGAGCTGCAATGAACCTTGTGGTACATGACGCTTTTTGAGTTATGGTTTTCTCAGTGTATATGCCCAGTAGTGGGATTGCTGGGTCATATGGTAGTTCTATTTTTAGTTTTTTAAGGAACCTCCATACTGTTCTCCATAGTGCTGTATCAATTTACATTCCCACCAACAGAGCAAGAAGGTTCCCTTTTCTCCACACCCTCTCCAGCAATTATTGTTTGTAGATTTTTTAATGATGGCCATTCTGACCAGTTCCTCACCTTCTTTTAACAGTTATGCCACAGTCAGGTTTCCAAGAAATATAACATAAGGCATATTCCGTAAAAATACACAATATTGTTTCTCTACACAGCTCTGTCCTGGAAACTCTTCTAGGAATCTGAGATGACAACTTAGGAAGAAACCTGAAGATCCTTGCTCTCCATTAGTTCTAAGGCTGACCTAAGACATGAGGTCCTTTTAGCCATGCCCCCCCCAGCCAGTTTTTATGTTTTTCAAATTTTAAATCCTGAGAATCCTCTTAATCCTGCAATAGTAAGACATTAACAATAATAACCTTGAGTATGCTTGTACCTCAGGGTATGGTCTTCACATTTCTTCAAATTCTTCTGATTTTCATCTCCACTAAATGAGTATCCATAAAGGCAGAAGAAGAAAAAAACATGTGACCAAGGTCAAGAGGAGGAAGTTCTACTCATTAACCTTTAGAAATATTTGTTAAACTGCTTCTGGGCATTGTGCCAAGTATTGTATATGTATTAATTCATGTTATCCCCACCTATTATAATATAGGTATATTATTATCCTTTCTTATCTGAATTGAAGACTAAGACCCTAAGAGGATCAATAACTGGCCCACAAATACACAGAGAGTAAGGGGCAGAGCCAAGTGTGAACCCAGAAAGCCTGGCTCCAGAGCCTTTCTGCTCAATCACGAATTTGAGATAAAAGTTGTTAATCTTCTAACATGGAAGACATTTCTTTCAAGTCTTATCTTTTATCATCAAAATTAATGCAAACTTTGCATGTGACATCTTTTATTGTTTTCATTAAAAAAACACTTTCTTACCTGACTTTTTCATTAACAAGGGAGATGCTGTTGCATTTTTTAAATCAACTTCCAAAATCTTGCTGAATCGAAATATGTGGACCCTGCACATCAAATTGTCTGCCCATACATAGATGCAAATTTGATGCAGAAAATGAAGACCAGTTGGTGAAAGAACAAATTAATAAATGTATATATTTGGTGGTGGTCCTTCATTGTGCAGTCCCAGGAATTAGATCTGGCATAGCTTAACAAGCAAGGTAATGCCACTTTCTTCTGACTAAAATCTTTCAGTGGCTTCCCGTTGTCTGAAACATAAAGTCCTTACTATGGATAATACAGTGTTTCATGATCAACTTCTGGCTAATTCTCTAGATTATTATCTAACTCTAGTCATACCTCACATCACCCAGAAATGCATACCCTATTCTTTAGTTAGTTCTGATTGTTTACTAAATTCCTGTTCACATCCAGGGCACTGTTGCAGCTCTCTTGCTTATGGTCCTTGATGTGGACAAGTGCCCCCTCCAAGGAACCCGAGTGAAATTGTAATAGGAGCAATGACTTGGTTAGATTCAGGCAAACCCATATTATTGCTTTCAGTGAATGTACTTCCACTTTATAATACATCTTAAACTATGTAAATTGTTCCTAGTTTTAGCTAATTTCTTGTTTAATGAAATTAGAATACTCAAATTTTATAAAAATAGAGTACTTATATACTTCTTTTGGAGGGCGTTTCTGAATCATCTTCTGGACTGCCACATCCAACATTCTTGATGGGAGGAGCAATATCTTTCTGTTGCTGACTGTCATTAGTAACCCATTTTATATATAGGGAGAAAAAATAAGGTTTGCTAAATAGTTTATTGGGAAAAGCAACTCTTCTACTTTGGTGTAAGTTTTGCAAAAGTAACAGAGGGAGAGAAAATGCACATTGTAAAGAAGAGGCCAATATCTTCTCTCATAATTTTGTGTATCAGTCAGTGTCACAGAAGATAGATGGCACACTCAAATTAAGTAATTTGTGAAGGACTTAATAAAGATGCAATATTTACAAAAGTAGTGGTCATACCACAAAGTAGGACTAGTTCAGTACCCTGGTGATATAACAGTGGGGCACCAAGAAGGTAAGCTTACCAGAACTTGGAGAGAGAGATGTGAGGAGAGGTCTGTGTGACTTTCACCAAAGGATTCAGCCTACTCACAGTGTGTCCACAGGGTTTACTCACTCCTCTCCCTTCCTTCAGTCTCCAGTCAGTGCTTCGGAGTGACTAAGTAGAACTAGAATCCAGAAAGAGGGCAAAGAAGGTCATCCAGGTAGTTCTTACAGATATGTCTCCTGTGGCACAGAGCAGGTCAGAGAAAGCTAAAGAGTAGATCTGGAAGGCCAAGCAGAAGTTCACCAACGCAGTCTACTTTCTGGTTGACTCTCCAACCTACTACCTACTACTGTTGAATAACCTTTAAATCTATAGGAAGAGATCATAATGAATTCAGATCAATCACCCACCTCCAGACCCTTTTACTGAAGTCAATGGCTCTGCCTCTATGTTAGAGGCAGAGACTGTGTGTCTTCTAAGGTTGACAGCTGCCCCCGTGCATGTTCAAATGCCCCTTACTGTCACCCTATCACTACTTACTACACAGTTTTGTAGAGTTGGAGGAAGATGTGTGATTTCACTGCCTCCTCCCATCATCTAGAATTTTTATGTTATTGTAGTCATAACTCCTCACCCTTTCCCCAAGAAGGTGGATTATCCTCTCCATAGACCTTTGAAGTATAGTTGATTTACAGTGTTGTGTTAGTTTCAGATATACAGCAAAGTGATTCAGTTATACATATATATATTTTTTCAGATTCTTTTCCCATTTAGATTATTACAGAATATTGAACAGAGTTCCCTGTGCATAGGTTCTTGCTGCTTATCTATTTTATATATAGTAGTGTGTTCATGTCAATCCCAAACTCCTAATTTTTCACCGCCCCCCCCCACTTTCCCCTTTAGTAACCATAGTTTGTTTTCTATGTCTGTGGGTCTATTTCTGTTTCCAATACAAGTTCACTTGTATCACTTTTTTTTAGACTCCACGTATAAGTGATATCATATGATATTTATCTTTCTCTCTCTGGCTTACTTCACTTAGTATGATAATCTCTAGGTCCTTCCGATAAATATTTTCTTAAATAAAAATAATATGAAATGTCCTTACTCCATTTTTTAAATCTTTGACAATGAGAAGAATTTATCCTAATAAAATAATGTTTACATTTGTTCAAGTGTGGCCAAACCAATTTTCACCTCTCTGTCAAGGCCTCTGTATTAATACAGATTTCTTACTAAATAGAATCTGATATTATGTTACAGGCTAAGACTTTATTAGGAGGTGCAATCCCAGGGCAGCAAGGGTAAGGGAGGGAAGAAGATAAATCAAATAAAGGTATGCATTTCCAAGCTACCTGTGATACGGTCATATGGAACATGTTGGAGAGCTTGATGGGAGCCTTGGGGCTTTGCAAAAGTTGCCAAGGGAAAGAAAGGAGAAGGATTTATCTTCAGGCTTCTTGATTTTGTCTCCTGTTTCTCAGTGGCCCACAATTGACCACACGTATATTAACTCCAGGTAATATCAACTAGACATCCCAGAAAGCTACTAGGGAAGTCAGGTCCCATGTTCTACAGTATGATCCTTTATCTAAGGCCAGAATGGTGGGAGAAGCCGGAGTCTCTTCAGGGATGTTTATGTTTGGCCTGGACTCTTTCACTGCTAAAGGTCTCATTGCGTTGGGGCAAAAAGAAGCCAAGCCAGAAACTGACCTTCATCCAGGGGTGGCAAAGGCAGGCAGCAGTGTTAGGAAATGAGGTAACATGACTCTCCATTGAGCAACTGCTTCAGGGCTTCTTTTTAGCTGTTTATCAATTAACTGTGTAATAGAGTTATCTGGAGAATAGAGAATCTGGAAAATATCACGCATTGGGTCACTCAGGTCCACACACATGCTTGTATGGTAACTAGCTCTGTAAAAAAATAAAAGGACTGATAAAATGTCTTCACTTCTTCCTTGAAGTCCAGTCCTTTAAAGTGTTGAAGGAAGATATCAACATCTTAAAGTCATTTGGTATCCTGCCTTAGGGCTTTGTCATTGAAATCCTCTTTCCCAAGGCAGGTTGCCCTCTTAGAATCATTTGTTCTAACACCTATGTGTATTTTTGACCTATTTTGGACTGAAGTAAGGAGTAACAAACAAAATTAGTACTGTTTTCAGAGTAAGTTCTAAAGATGAGGTATATTTTAATTTACACTTTATTTTATCCTGGCAAGAGTAAAATAACAATATAGCACCTCTTTGTGATAGGCGTGCCAATGGCAAATAGTCTAAGTGAAGTGGCACTGACTGAAGTTACCTTTGTTAGTTTCCCTACAGAATTCTTCCAAAGTTATAGGAAAACTTGACACCTAGCCCAATAACAATTATACTAACAGCTGTGTTCATAAAACACTTATCTTTCTGAATGATAGCATAATCAAGGAAATAAAAAGCAATTTTGATATTCACCTATTTCTTAAGATTCCTCACTTTATTTTTTAAAAGAATTCCTTTTGGGCTTCCCTGGTGGCGCAGTGGTTGGGAGTCCGCCTGCCGATGCAGGGGACCCGGGTTCGTGCCCCGGTCCGGGAAGATCCCACATGCTGCGGAGCGGCTGGGCCCGTGAGCCGTGGCCGCTGAGCCTGCGCGTCCGGAGCCTGTGCTCCGCAACGGGAGAGGCCACAGCAGTGAGAGGCCCGCCTACCGCAAAAAAAAAAAAAAAAAAAAAAAAAAAAAAAAGAATTCCTTTTATATAAACTCATAAAATGTTCTATTTTTTTATATTTTGTATTTTATACATTGGTTTAGCTCTATTTATTTAGCATATGCAGCATGCCACAAAAAAATTTGCTGGAAAAAGGAATACCCATTCTTTTTCTCTCTTTCTACTGCACTTTTTTTTTTTTTCTTGAAACCAATTCAGTTCAATCCAAATGGAGGTGATTCCATAACTCCATTAAAATTACTTTGTGTTGATGACCAATGTCTTCCATAATCCTTAATCTGATGGTCTCACCTCATCTCACCTGGAAATACCAGATGCAAGTGATGGAATTGTTTCTTCCTTTTTAAAATATTTTCATCACTTGACTTGTAGGATACAACAGACTCCTGGCTTTATTTTTCCTTCAAGAGCAAATATTCTTAATATCACTGGCATCTCCTGCTCCTCTGACAACCTTCTAATCATATTTCAGTTTTGTCAGCTCTTCTTTTCTCTATCTACACTCATATACCTAGGTAAACTCATCCAATCCCATTTTATTTATTTATTTATTTTTTACGGTACGCTGGCCTCTCACTGTTGTGGCCTCTCCCGTTGCGGAGCACAGGCTCTGGACGCGCAGGCTCAGCGGCCATGGCTCACGGGCCCAGCTGCTCCGTGACATGTGGGATCCTCCCAGACCGGGGCACGAACCCGTGTCCCCTGCATCGGCAGGCGGACTCTCAACCACTGCGCCACCAGGGAAGCCCCCAATCCCATTTTTAAAAATACTATTTATAGTCTGAAGACTCCTAAGTTTATATCTCTACTCTGGATCGTTATCTTGAACTGTATACTCATATATCCCATTGCCTTCTCACATTTACACGTCATAAACTATAGGCATCTCACACTTTTTCTGCTCCAAAACAGAACTGTTTTCCTCCATCTTAAGGCTTTCTCAGTTTTCCTCAACAAATTCCGCTATTCCCTCAGGTAGTCAGGCCAAAACACATAGAGTCTTCCTTTATTCTTTTCTTCCTACCATATTATTCAATCATGGAAGCAAATACTAATGTATTAACCTTCAAAATATATCCTGAATCACCGTTTCTTGATACTACCATTGCTACCGTACTGATCCAGGGCACCATCCTATCTTCCTTGGATTACTGCATGGAGCTCTTAATCTTGCCTCATTAAAGTACATCCCCTACAGGGAGATGAACTTTTAAATCCAATTCAGGTTTTGCTGCTCTCCTGCTCTCAAACCTTTAAGGGCTCCCACAACACTTAGAATAAATCCTCAAACCCTGGATATTTCTCAGCCTCTTTCTTTCCACTTCTGTCTCCTGGCGCTCTGGCCACACAGGCCTCTTTCCTCTCTTAATGCACACCAAGGAAACTGCAACTTCAGGGCTTCACTCTTGCCATCTGCCTGAAAGTTCGTCCCTTCCATGGCTATTTCCTCTCATAACTGAAATATCAATTCCTAAGATAGGCATCCCCTTAACAACCTATCATAAATAACATCCTTAGTGACTTCCTATTTTCTTTTACTGATTATTTGTCTTAATAGCTTAATATTCATAAGAAAAAGTATCACTATCTGACATTTAGTGTTTTTTAATGGTTTATTTTCCCTCTCTTTCACTATAAGTTGTGAAAAGACAAACTGTTCCTGACACATAGAAGTGCTCAGTAAATATTTGTTAGATGGATAAATAACTTTCATTTACTGAGTTCACTGATAGCATGGCATCCTAAGATACTGTCCTAAGACTTGGTTGTGGTTAATTTTGCTGAATTATGTATTTTATTATAGCAAAGTCTAACCAAAGCAATTCTAATAGTCAGTGTTGGCATGGTGATCTCCCTCTACCCATTAAAACTCCTAAAAAACAGTAGTATGGCAAAGTTCCTTTTAGGAAAAAGGTAGGAACCACCCTTTTTCTCATTCATATCACTCTTTATCAGACCAAAATAGAGAAACGTGGATCATGCCACCTTCTTCTCCCCTAAGACACTGGCAAATAAGTAAATGTTGATTTTTTTTTTTTTTTTTTACTGCTCCTGTCTCAATAAATTTTCTAGGTTACTTCTATTTCCTGAGTTTTCATTAACCTAGAAGAAATTTAATTGACTAAATTTTGCATTTTAAAATATTATAGACTTGGGAGTTCCCTGGTGGTCCGCTGGTTAGGATTCAGTGCTTTCACTGCAGTGGCCCAGGTTCCATCCCTGGTCAGGGAACTGAGATCCTATAAGCTGCAGCATAGCCAAAATAATTAATTAATTAATTAATTAATTAATTAATTAAAAGTATTACAGACTCAACTATAAAGCATCTTCTAACTAGAGAATTTTCTTAAAGGTATTCAAGCATTTTCTTATTGAACTTTTTAAGCACATAACTGAGCACATTATAAACCTAGTGTTTTTGTCACACTTTATTCACACTCTATGCAAGTTCCAGAAAATTTGCATCTTAGTCAAATATGTGTAAATCAATTCAAATTAATGCAGAAGAGAGCTTTATTTAAAGAAATGGTACAGTGAATCCTTCTTAAAAACATATTTTATTAAATGAATCATCACTCCTTAAAACATTTCATTTTAAATTTCAGATTTTCATTTATTAGGTTTACTTATCATAGGGTCCCTTACTTCTCCTATTTTAGTCAAAATTCTCTAGCCTAAAAAGTATTTTGGGGGATTTGAATCTTTTCCTAGGAATAAAAACATTTTTTTACAGTTTGATTAGTATATCATCTTAAATTGATTCCATAATTGGCACATTTCTGTGACTGAGTTCTTCTGTAGGGTAAACTATTGGTCATATGTGAACATCTTCTCAATCATCATTATCGGACACAATTAAACCTCCCCAAATCCCCTCCTTTTATTTCCATTTATTTTACATTTTATTATGTTAGAGTTTAAGCATATACAAAAGTAAACAAAAGTTTTTTTATCTAAAACCAGTGGTTTCTCGACCTTGGTAGTACTGAAAGTTTAGACCAAATAATACTTTATATGTGTGTGGGAGGGAGGCAGACTATCCTGTACCTTTTAGCATGTTCGGTAGGATCCCTGGCCTCTGCCTCTAGATGCAAGTAGTCCCTGGCCCTGGTCATGACACTCATAAATACCTACAGACTGTGCCTTACATCCACTGGGGGACAAAATTGACCCCAGATAAGAACAACTACAAAGTCCATCTACTCTCCCACTTCCCAGATATCATATTATTTAATCCATGAATTCTCCAGTCTATCTACTATCTATCTATCTATCTATCTATCTATCTATCTATCAGCTATCTATCAGCTATCTATCTGATAATGACTTTTAAACATAATCAAAACACCATTACCAATCCTAAAAATCTGGAATAATAATCCCTGAATATCATTATATAGCCAATCCCCTTTTCAAATCCAATTATTTCATAAATGCCCCACTTTTTGTTTTTTTTCTTCTTGTCCTCTCTGTCTCCTCTCTCCCTTTCTCAATCTCTAGATGGAGAGATGATAGATAAATATAGTGATATATCACTCTACTACATATACACACACATAGAGATAATATATTTATAGATATAGTTATATAATACATAGATATGCACACATATGCATGTGGGTAAGCAAGTGTGTGGGTATGGATAGATGGGCATGGATAGTTTCAAGTACAAATGAGGTCAACATATTACAATTAATTTTAAGCCTTTTTAAACCTTTAGCTTTAATATTTATCAATCTCTTATTTTTCCTTGTAAGTTCTATAGTAAAAAATTACCTCGTTTTTTCCTGTAGAATTTCCGAAAGACTGGGATTTGCTAATTGTATCCCCACAGTGTAGGTGATTCTACTGTTATTAGTATTTCCTGGTAGTTGAATCTAGAGGTGTGATCACATTTAAGTTCAAAAATTTTTGATAAGATGGTTTTCACAGAGCTTTGTGTCCCTCCAGTAAAATGTTCATGATGCTTGGATATCTCTCTTTATGAAATGTTAGACATTGTTTATGATCAATGCCTAGATGTTTCAGTTCATTAAGCATTGCAAAATGGTGATATTCCAATTCTATTATTCCACCATCAATTTATTAACCAGAAAACTTCTTAATAGAAACTTCTCTCATCAGCTAATAGACTGTTCAGGGAAGGAGATTGTATAGAAAAGGCAGAATAAATGATCAATTCTTTCATTTTATTGACTAGTTTTCAAAAAAATGACCAATTTCACTAGAATCCTCCCAAAGTGACACATTAGTTTTCTTTTTTCATATTGTTATTGTTATGTAATCATGGATTTAAACATATTTGATGCATTTGAATCCATTGTATTAGGGTTTTTTTTAATACTTAAATTTTCTTATTTTTTTTCTAGTAAGATCTCTTTAAACTGACTCCTAGATTCTTTTGACAAGACCCAAGAGTCTTTGAAAGCTTTCTTTTTTTTTTTGGTTCCGCATATAATCATATGATATTCATTTTGTCTCTAATGTCTCAGCCATTTTTCCAAGGAATAAAAAGCATAAGTTCTTCTTGCAACAAAAATAATGGTTTGATAGCTATATTATAGTCCTGTTAGACATATACCTATATCTATACATATTTCTTTATATTTATATCTATTCAATTTTCTCTATGTATAAAATGAATATGATGTATAAGATTTATAAGTCATTGAAAAAATAAATCTCAAAATTTGCTGATGGAAATTACTATCTCTGTGATTTTGTTAAGCTACTTAATCTTTTTGAGCCTGTTTTCTCATCTCCAAAATGGGCCTATAATGTTGATCTTTTTTAGATGTTGTATGATTAATTTTATCAGTATATTTTACCACTCCATGTGCCAAGGTATTTTGTAATGTGTGGACACAATAAATAATCTTAGCTATTATTATTATTCTATTTTTCTAATTGACTCCCATCTGTCAAGAAAACCTGTCTTGTTCCTCTCAAAACCTTATAGGGTATAGTCATTTTGGCAGTAGACATTATATTACCTGTCTGCCCCATGGTAATAATTTTATTTTTCTGCAACGCAGAATCACAGATCTATGAGATTACTATAGAGGGGATAAACAATGGCAATATAAAGGAATAATAACTGGTCATTCCTTTTTCTTTTGATACTAACATCACCTACTATCTTGTTTACTTTCCTTTTCTACCACTCTGCACTGAACTGATAGTTTCAATGATTCCTTCATAATAACTTCCCAAATCCTCTTCCTGGTCAGTGTGCTGAATAATTCTTCCATTTAACACCTACTCCCTTGACTTGGTTTCCATCTCTTGGAGAAATGAAGATTTGACTTGCACTCTAGCAGCCATCTGCCTGTCTGGACTACAAACCAGATGACTTGTCACAGAAACTTTGGGGAGAATAGAGTGGCTGTGATTTTTGAGGCTAAGACTATTATGCCAATTTAAATGGGTGAAACCACTTGCCTTATATTCTAACTTATTCCATCAATAAGAGGACTTTAAATTTTCTTGCAGAACTGAGAAACATTCTTTGGTTGAGTGACACCTTCAGAAAAACCAATACCTCAGTTCAGAGATTCCATTGCTATGAAAGAATTTTTTAAAAAAGCTTTAAAAACTAAGAGAAAACAAAGCAAACCTAATGCCTGTCTTTATGGGGACTCAGCACATGCCTTGTTCTCAGCCATGCACAAGTTAAACAGATTTAATTGCCTTTTCATATGTCAAAACCAGCCTGTCCAGAGGGACACAATAAGAGAATCTTGTAAAAGAATATTTTACGCTGTATCTGTTCCTAGAGCAATGGTGCTTGCGTTTCCAGGGCTGTCAATTAAGCATATTTTTGCCCCAGTACATATTCATTAAGATACAGTTGCCAACTTCATTGCCACTGCATTTTTTATTATTTACATTAGTTCTGGTTGAAGGACAATTTAAGAATGTTTTATGGGGAATAAAGAGAACCTCTGGCTGGATGATTTTTCTATCATTTATTATACTATACTAGCAGGGCAAATGACTTTGTACCCCTAATGATACACTCTTACCTGCATTTAACTTAGTCTGATCCTTTGAATATTTTTTTTTTTGAGTAATGTTCTATCACCACAGAACTTGTTCAAACGTACATCCATTTATATTTATTGGCCATGCACTGAATATGCATTACCAGATATTAGACAGTGGGGGTGGGAATGTGCAGCAAATGACCAAAAGGATTTTATAGCAAAAGGAGATATAGATACACTTTAAAAAGTCAACCAAACTGATTTGATTAGATGCTCATAGGAGTGGAAACAAGGGGGAGGAGGGAGAACAAAGAAAAAGAAAAAAATGACAAAAAAATATAGGAGAAAAATGATACCTAGGAACAAAACAGATCATATAAGGCTATCTTTGAATATAGCTGAAAATCTTCCAGTTTTGTCTCTAAAGACTCTGTCCTAGCCCTAAGATAGTAGAAAAAAATACTGCTCTCTGATAGATTGTGACCAAAATTGGGGTTCAGGACAGCATCCAACCTTATACTTGCAAATAATGATGCACAGAAAAGGAGTGAGCATGTGTCAAAAATTACAGAACATATGCAAAGGTTTAAATTCAGAGAGCTACAATTCTCTGAGTGGTGAATCACATGATATACTCAGAATTTGTTACTTTATAGTAGTGACTGGGAAGCCCCATGGAGCTATTGTCAGAAAGGGTATAAGAAACGGATACCACTAGGAGGCTTTGTTTTGGAGAATATGTGACGCATTTTGCATCTTCTAGGATGTTTTCACTTTTCTTATCTGAGTCATGGCTGTTACAAAGAAGCAGACTCCAAGACAGCTATAAGCATGAAGGAAGTTTATTCATGACTGCTCTTGGCACCAATATGTGTGAAAGGAAAGGGAAGAAGCAGGAGTGGGCAGAAAAAGAAATTAAGCTGTAATATATCAACAGACACCTCAACTAACCCTACAGTGGATTCTGAAGATAGGGTGATGCTTCAGAGTTATATGGAGTTGGGTTGAGAGGCATAGCTCTTTATAATCCCAAAGAGAAGTAGTTGGATATGAGCAGTGAAGAGCTTGTGACCTGTGTGAAGTAAGTAGTTGGATATGAGCAGTGAAGAGCTTGTGACCTTGGGTGAAGTAACGCCGTTCAGCTGAGGCAGTGCCCCAAGGAGTCTGGAAGCCACGAGGTTTATTTCTGGACAACATTCCAAGCAGATGGGGAGATTCTGGGTGCTACATTACCCAGGGAAAATGATGATGCTTTTTTCAAAGTGCTGTTGTGATACTTAAATTTAATCAATCTATTTTAGGACATATGGCATGGCCTCAGTAAATAATATTTAAATTCTTCCTTCTTAAAACTATCAAGTCAGAATTTTGAAATCCTTTGAAATTTATAAAGATTTGTAAAAGGTATTTCTGCTATCATATTTCTATCCTCTTGAAGTTAAAACAAAATTTTTTGTATAATTATTTCATCTAACCTTCACAACAACTTTGTAACATAGGTGTTATATGCATTCCATTTTACAGAAATCTGAGACTTAGAATAATTTAGAAATATTTGCACAAAATCACAACAATCAACTATAAAGAACCGAAGATTTTATATGAAGCTGTTTTGTTATGTTTTATTTTTTTTATTCTAGAATGAGAATAAAGCTTGCAATCAGAAGATCTGGTATATTCATAGATCTTCCCCTAACGAACTTTATGATTTGGGCTAACTTAATACCTTTTGATCTCTATTCCTTTATTTATAGGTGAAACTTACATTTTCAAGCTCTGTGATCTATGTTTGTCAGAAGTGCCTCATACCACAAATGAAAAACGAACAGATGTTTTAAGGGCAAAGTAAAGAAAAAAGTGAAGTGTGCTTCAGTGGTGAGAAAGCATGATACATTCAGTTATCTGAAAATAGTTAACTATGCCTAGAGCATACAGTCTGAGATGTGTTTCCAAAGAGAAGTATGAGTGGGTAGGGAAGCAAAAGAACACTTAATGACCTAGTATGGAACTTAGACTTGAGGTTATGGCCAATGATGACATATTAAAAGTTAAGCAGGAGAGCAGCTAAAATCATACTGAGTTTTAGAAATATCACTCTCAAAGCAGTTGGGTAGGGCTTCCCTGGTAGCGCAGTAGTTGAGAGTCCGCCTGCCGATGCAGGGTACATGGGTTTGCACCCTGGTCCAGGAAGATTCCCACATGCCACGGAGCCGCTAGGCCCGTGAGCCATGGCCGCTGAACCTACACGTCTGGAGCCTGTGCTCTGCAACGGGAGAGGGCCCAACAGTGAGAGGCCCGCGTACTGCAAAAAAAAAAAAAAAAAAAGCAGATGGGTACTAGAGAGAAAAAGTGGGAGGTGGAAGCCCTATTCAGAATTTGTGGCTAAAAGTATTGAGTGACTAAGCTGAAAAAATAATGTCAGTGAATATAAAGAGAATTTAAATTCAAGAAATATTACAGAGATAAATATGACTTAGTGGAACTCAACATTTAGTGATTTATTTAACTAAGTGTTGCGTACTCTCTTTTGTGACAATAATTCTGTGACTCCTTGGAGATTTCGCCATGGTTGAATGGAGAAAAATACATAAAACAATTTCTAACTGTTATAAATATTTTGAAAAAAACAAGAAGCATATATACATTTAACTCATCCCACAACTTTGCTGTCCTTTGTTGTCTATCTTAAAAAGGACCCCTCCTGGGCTTCCCTGGTGGCGCAGTGGTTGAGAGTCCGCCTGCCGATGCAGGGGACGCGGGTTCGTGCCCCAGTCCGGGAAGATCCCACATGCCGCGGAGCGGCTGGGCCCGTGACCCATGGCCGCTGGGCCTGCGCGTCCGGAGCCTGTGCTCTGCAACGGGAGAGGCCGCAACAGTGAGAGGCCCGCGTACCACAAAAAAAAAAAAAAAAAAAAGGACCCCTCCTTTATGATTCCCCTTTCTTCCTCTTTCTTGACTTTCTCACTTACTTTGACATATTTTATCTGGAAATAATATGTGTATTAATTCCAGTATCAGAGTAATGCTAGCTCCTCAAAAATTAATCCCATAATATCTATGGCTTTTCTCAATAACAGTTTAATTCTTATTCACATAATAAAAATATATGGATTCTTCTGATTGGTGAAAAGCCTTTTATTTGGATCCTCCTCAGAATCCATCCACTCTGTAGATATATTCAACTCTAGGTTTTCAGAGTTTTATGCATTCAACCATAAACTGAGAAAATAATCAGAAGATTTTTTTTAAAAGGGAGGTTATTATAGGGCCTGATGGAAATAGCACACATCATTTCTACGCATACACCATTAGATAGAATGAATCATACAGTCATATCAAAATGCAAGTGAAGATAATAAAATAGTTTAGTAAAAAGTAAAACTTGAAGAGGCAGAAAGTACAATGGTGGTTGGCAGGAGTTAGGGGAATAGGAAAGGGAAATATGATGGTTAAAGAGTACAGACTTGTAGTTATAAGATGAATAATTTCTGGGGATCTAATGTACAGCATGGTGACTATAGTTAATAACACTGTTATATATTTTTACATTAAATATTATATACTCCAAATTTTTAAGAGAGTAGGTTTTAGTGTTCTCACCACAAAAAAATAGGTAACTATGTGCAGTGATGGGTGTGTTAATTAGCTTGATTGTGGCAATCATTTCATGATGTACAGATATAAAACCATCATGTTGTATACCTCACATATATGCAACTCTATTTGTCAATTATACCTCAATAAAGTTGGTGGGAGGGGGGCTGGAACTGACACTGAAATGAACTAGATGTTGGAATTATCAAAAAAACTTTAAAAAGAATTGTTATAGATATTTCAAAAGACATAAAATATTTGCATAATAAATGAGATAAAGAATCTCAGCAGAGAAGTAAATGCTATAAATAAGAAACAAATGGAAATCCTACAACTGAAAATAATAATTATTGAAGTAAGAAATTCACTTGATTGGTCTCAGAGCAGGTTGGAAATGGCAGAAGAAAATCTGTGAATTTGAAGGTAGAGCAATAGAAATTATACAAGCAGAATAAAGAGAATAAAGTTGAAGGAAAATGAACAGAACCTTATAATACTGTGAGGATTACCAAGTTTTCTAAATATACATCTTAGTACCAGGAGGAGACAAAAGAGAAAACAGGGCAGAAAATGTTTGAAATGCTAGTGACTAAAAGCTTTCAAAAATTGATGAAAAATGGCAAATAAATATACAAGAAGCTTACTATATCCAAAAGAAAACTTACTAAGTTGAGGTCAGGATGGCTTTGCAATTCTTTTTGATTTTAGTTTGTATTAATATATCAATAATTTCACACAAAGTATTCAACATTTTCTTGAGAAAAGCATTTTACTTGTTTATGTTCATTAATTTCATGTAGAGTTAATTTGTTCACCTTTGTATTTAATTTTAGGGTTTACTTCCATAATCTTCTTTATTCAACTTTATTTGGAATGTAGAAAATACTGACATGCTTCAAAAATCAAAGTCTATGCCTGTACCAACTTCCTCTTCCAATGACATCAGCTTAAAATGTAACCTACACTCTGGGTGCCTCACAACACATGAATTTTTAAAAAGCCAAGTTCTTCATCTTCTCAGAGAAAGAAGAGGCTAGAAATTCCATTTTAGTAAGATTTATATTATGTCTATACTAAACGGACATTAACAGGATGATAACTGGTCATTAAAAGAATATTAAAGGAATATTATGAACAACTCTTTGCCCCCAAATTTGATAACCTAAACTAATGGACCAATTCCTTGAAAGATACAATCTACTAAAACTCACACCTTCAAAAAATCTACAGCTAACATCATACTTGATGGTAAGAAAATAGATGCTTTACCACTAAGTTTAGGAACAAAGTAAAGATGATTCCTCTTACCATTCTTATTCAAAATTGTACTGAAAGCCTTAATTAATGTAATAAGACAAGAAAATGAAATAACAGGTCAACAGATTAGGAGGGGGAAAATAAAACTATCTTTGTTCTCAGATGACATCGTTAGTTATGTAGAAAATCACAGAGTTAAAAACAACAACAAAAAACCAATAACTAATAAACAATTAGAGTTAGGCTGCCAGATACAAGATTAATACACAAAAGTCAACTTCTTTCTTATACACAAGAAATGAACAATTGGAATTTGAAATTAAAACCGAAACACCATTTAAATTAAATCTAACAAAATATGCACAAGATCTAGATGAGACCTTGGATAATGGGGATAACTAATCCTCTACAGCTCTCATATCCCACCAGGGGGTCAGCATAGAGTGCTTGCAGCTGAGACTTGCAATTCCTGAAGCTTCTACAGCTTCTTATCCAGTTTTACCCGTCTCTGAGAGAAACTTTCCATGATATGCTTTTTATATGCTTATCAGAGGTCCATATGCCATTTGCTTTGCGGTAGGTTTATCTGTTCAATTGACAGTCTACTATAAGACAATGACAGAAGTAGCCTGTTTCTACTTTTGCCAAAGCAATACTACACTGTCGATTATTTGAGCTTTATTGTAAGTCTTTGTTCATCTTCTTCAATATTATGTTCTCTATTCTGGATCTCTTGTATAAACCGAGTAAGCAAGAACTGATATCTTAAAGCTTAACAATAATAAAGCAAAAACCCAATTTAGAAAAGGGCAAAAATCTGAAAAGACACCTCACCAAAGAGGATATGCAGGTGGGAAATAAACATGTGAAAAAAATGATAAATATCATATGCTATTAGAAACAGCAAATTAAAACAACAAAGAGACATTACTATACACTTCTTAGAATGGTCAAAATCCGAAACACAGACAATGCCAATTGCTACTGAGGATACAGAGCAACAGAACTCTTATTCACTGCTGAAGGGAATGCAAACTAGCATAGCCACTTTGGAAGACAGTTTGGTAGTTTCATATAAAATTAAACATACTCTTACCATAAGATCCAGCAATCATGCTCCTTGGCATTTAACCAAATAAGATGAAAGCTGATTTCCACACAAAAGATTTGTACCTGAATATTATAGAATCTTTATTTATAATTACTAAACTTCGGAGGCAATTAACATGTCTTCCAATAAGTGAATGAAGAAACAAAATGTGGTACATTGACATGACAAAATATTATTCAAAAATAAAAAGAAATCAGCTCTTAAGCAATGAAAATATAAGAGAGAAATGTTAAAAATGCATAATGCTAAGTGAAAGAAGCCAGTCTGAAAAGGTTACATACCATATAATTCCATTAGATGATATTCTGGAAAATACGAAACTATGGAGAGAATAAAATCTCTGTCCTTTTTGCTCAGTTATTCCATAAACATAAAACTGCTAAAAATAGTCTATTTTTTTTAAAAAAAACTTTGCATTTCTAGGAGTTTTGTGTTTCTGTGTTTTTTTTTTTTTTTTTTTGCGGTACGCAGGCCTCCCACCACTGTGGCCTCTCCCACCACGGAGCACAGGCTCCAGACACACAGGCCCAGCGGCCATGGCCCACGGGCCCAGCCGCTCCACGGCATGTGGGATCCTCCCGGACCAGGGCACGAACCCACGTCCCCTGCATCGGCAGATGGACCCCCAACCACTGTGCCACCAGGGAAGCCCTGTGATGATTTTTCTTAAGTTATAAAATGCTGATCTCCTTTTGTTGAACTAAAGCAAACATACTCTGTTAGTGCTATTTTGAGCATGTTGAAGATTATGTTTGTTTCTTGTTCTTTGTTTTAATTCTGAGTGTTTGAGTGTTTAATTCAGTATTTGGGGACTAGACCTTTAGAGAGTTCTATTCTGTAAAAGCAGAGATTTAGCATTGGTGAATAGGATACTGAAACTTTCTTTTTTAATCAGTCCACTTCTTTATTCTATGAAAGAGAGGATGACTTTACTTCCACAGTCTGATGTGTGGTTTGGGCATGGTCTATCCATGTTTGTTCCCTGATGCTCTGAAAAGACACTCTTATGAGATGGCTACTGCAGGCATGTGAATGGGAACCACCCAGAGTACAAATACAGTTGGCAATTCCTTACCATTTGCCATTGTATAGCTGGTTTTACATGTGTGCCGAGATTTCTCAGAGCTGGCAGAAAGGGAGTATTTTTTCTATCACTCAGAATATATTGCAGAATGCTTTGGGGCATTGATCTCTTTCTTATTCTAGTCTGTTGCAAACTTGCCTTTTATGCTATTTTGCTAAATGCTTTGTTCCTGTCAACTCACTCATACTAGAAATATGAACATGATTTTTGCTTCCTAAAGATACCTGAAAAGTAAAGGAAAAGAAATCACAATGTATAGAAAAATAGATACATCCCAGAGCTATAACCTACTTGAAACTGGCATGTTCCTTTTGAAGAGATTAGCTATGAGTTTTCTTCAGCCACTGACCTGGACCAAAAAAATGGAGCATAGAGGAAAACTCCTCTCCTCCGCAAAAAAAGATACCTAATATAAAATGAATACAATTACATCCATGTAGTGAGATGCAGTTGTTGAAATTATAATGATGATAATAATGTTATAATTTATAAAACATTTATTTTGTGACAAATAAGTGTTTTACATGCCTCATATCGCTTAAAAAGTTACCACTTACCCTTGAAATAATACCTCATGATTTTACACATCAGATAATTGAGACGCTATATATTGATGTATCCTGCCTGCGGTCACAAGCTCATAAAGGATAAAGCCAGGATTTGAAATCAAGTCCACTTATTTTGAGGTCAAAGATGGCAAAATTAATGGTGCATTAGCTAAAACAGGTACATAAACAGCCCATATAACTTCCTGTAAAGAATGTTTTTCAATGGCCCAACCTGCACTTGCAGAAATCTCTCAGATGCTAGCATTTGACAGGGGTTAGAGATCTCTCCTATTCCTCAGAAGACTTTCCCATCAAAGTAATCTGACCCATTGCTTAATAAACTTCTATGCCAGTGAATGGCCCACTTGAAAGATCTCTATTGCAAGACATATCCTCCCGTCTAAGATTTCATGGACCACTTTACCATTCTTTTTTGTGTTCAAAACAAAAAAACTCAATTCTTACCACTAAACAAAACAAAACTTCATTTGGTTTATCAGAACAGGGTATGATCAAAATGAAGATATTCAATGATAATGATAGTCAGAATTTTTCATCAGATTTCCTATATCTCCAAGAATTCCTTAATCATCGACAGCTATAGATTTATCCCAAATTCAGACTGCTCATTCTCTGCCGTCTGACCAGGTGAAAAAAATTAGAGATCAATACTCTGCTGGATTGAGAACACAAAGAGTTTAGTACTGTGATTAGATTATTCCAAAATAAATTTGTTTAAGTTTTGCAAAACATTGTCATGCAAAAAAACAACTTCCTTTCATACATATTTTAGTTTGAGCATATGACAAAATCATTCTTCTAACTGAAAGGAGAGTAAAGGGAAGTGATACCGAGTATTGCTTGGACTTCATTATTGTAAAGGACTAGCCTCAGACTGGTTTCTAACTGATTAAAAAAGACTTTTAGTGTAAAATGATGGATCGAGCATACATGGGTATCATGTGTTTCATCTGAGACTCCAGTGAATTCATGATAAATGGAGAAAAAAAGTAATAACAACAAATGAAAGGAGGATGGTACTTTTCAAACAATTAGAAAATAAAACACAAAGAATTTCTGAATTAAAACTTGGGTAAAACACTGGATCCTAGAGCATATAACAAGGAAGCTGCAGCCAAGTAATAAATGTGTGTGTCCTACAGCACCCTAAAGAGGCTCAAAGCTAGATATTTAAAGTATTTCAGAGAAAGAGAAAAGAACTTGAGAGGATCAATGGATCCCTGGTATATCCAGTTATACCAGTTTGGGAGGATTGATGGATCAGATCCTAGTATATATCAGGCACTATTCTAGGCACTGGAGAAAAGAAAAATGACAAAAGTCCCTGCTTTCATGAGGCTTAGTTGGATATAAACAAATATAGAAAATTTATGAAATGTCAGATTTTGATAAGTGATTTGGAGGAAAATAAAGAAGAAAAGAAGGAAAGAATGAAGGAGGAGAGAGGTAGCAATTTTAAATGGTATTGTTATGGAAGTCATCACTGAGAAGGTGGTATTTGTGCAAAGACCTGAAGGAGACATGAGAGTAGTCCAAGCGAATATCTTTAAAAAAAGAAAAAGAATAAGTAAAAAAGTAATAATAATAAAAAACGCTCTAAGGCCTGATCACACTTGAACATTCAATAAAAACCATAGAGGCTTGTGTGTCTGGGATGTAATAAACGTGCAGGTAAGTATTAGGGAGTGAAGCGTACAGGGATAAAATGAGGCTAGATTGTGTAGGGCCATGAAAGTCATTGGAAAGATTGACTTTTTTACACACAAAAAAGTACACAAACCTTAAGTACACAGCTCAATGAATACTGACAAATGAAGAGTCCTGTGTAACCCTCAGTCAGATCAAGAAACTTGCCTCTCACTCCAGAAACTTTTCTGTGCCTCTTTCCATTCGGTTCCCCCAAACCTGGCAACCAATACTCTGATTTCTATCATTATGATTAGTTTTATTATATTCTTGAACATTATGTAGATGCAATCATCCGGCAGGTACTTTTTGTTGTCTGGCTTCTTTAGTTCAGCATAAAATGAGAGAGATAAGTATGATTTATATCAGCAGCTCACTTTCTATTACTGCTGAATAGTATTCCATTGTATAGATATGGTATGGTTTGTTTATTGACAAGCATTTGTGTTGTGTCTAATTTGAAGCTACCAACATTCAAGTTCACAAGTCTTTCATTCATGTCTTTCTAAATTGATACATAAATTTAATGAATTCTAATCAAGATCACAGCAGACTTTGTTAATTGAAAGTGATTAATTTATTCTATAATTTAAATGAGAATAAAAAGAACATGGGATAACTGAAATAATTTTGAAAAAGAAGAAAAAAAGATGGAATAGTAACACTATTTAACAATTTACTTTAAATCTACAGTAATTAAGGCAGTGAAGTGTTGCATAATGATGATCACACACCAGTGTTAAAGTCGAGAACTCCAAAATCAGTGTTAAAGTCTAGAACCCAGAAATAGACCTACACATTTCTAGTCAATTGATTTTTAATCAAGATTCTAAGGTAATGAAAATAATTCTGGAAAACTAGACTCCTATTTGGAAAAAATAAGCCTTTATTATGATCTCACCCATCACAAAAATTAACTCAAAATAGATTATGGACATAAATATTAATATAAAACTAGAATACTTCTGTAGAAGAACAAAGGGGAAAATCTTTTCAAACTTGGGCTAGGCTAATCTCTTTTAATAAGTCACCAAAATCACAAATTGTAAAAGAAAAAATTGATAAGTTGGACCTTATCAATATTAAAAACATCTGATCTTCCAAAGACACCTTTAAAACTTAAAAATCAGGTCACTGACTGGGGGAAAATATTTGCAACATGACAAAAAATTTGTATATAATGTAGGATATACAAATAACTCACAATAATAAGAAAAATAACTAAATTTAAAAGTGAAATAGTAACATGAATAAAAAATTAACAAAAGAATATATGTAAATAATCAATGAAGATATGAATAAATGCTTAACATCACTAGCATTCAGAGAAATGCAAATTATATCCACAATGACATAGCAACACACATCCACTAGAATGACAAAATTAAAACAGGTAGCCATGTAAAATATTTATGAGCCTATGGAAAAATTAAAGTGTTCAATATTTGCTAGTAAAATAGTACAATCACTTTGGAAATTATTTTGGCAATTTATTATAAATTTAAGCATATACTTAATATTATCTAGAACTATAACTCTGTTTACCTGACAGAAATAAAAATGTATGTCTACACAAAAATTTATAAGTAAATATCATAAAAACCCCAAAATGGAAACAATGAAACTGCCTCTCAGCAGATAGATGGATTAACTGATTGCAGTTTATAAACACAACTGAATACCACTCAACAGTAAAAAAAGAACAAACTACTGGTTACATTCAACAATATAAATGCATCTCAAAAACAAACCAAACAAAAGAAACCAGACACAAAAGAGTCCTACTGTATGATTCCAATTGTATGAAATTATAGAAGAGGCAAAACTAATCTATAGTGATAGAAAGTAAATCAGTGGTGGCCTCCAGCCAGAAGTGAGGGTGATTAAGACATACGAGGGAGGGCCTCCCTGGTGGTGCAGTGGTTGAGAGTCTGCTTGCTGATGCAGGGGACACGGGTTCATGCTCCGGTCCGGGAAGATCTCACGTGCCGTGGAGCGGCTGGGTCCGTGAAAAAAAGACACACGAGGGAACTTTCAGGGGTGATGGAAAGATACTATACCTTGGTTGAGGTAGTGCTCTCAAGGGTGTGTGCATTTAATTAAATTCATCAATGATATCCTTAAAATAAAACATTTTATTGCAAGTAAAATAAACCTTAATAAAGTTGATTTTTAAAAAATCAAACACTTAGCTTCCAACATAAGTTAATCACATTCACAGAGCATTTGGATGTCAGAGTAATCTTCTGTTCTTCTATTTATTTAAATATAACATAAATCTGTTTCCCACAATATATCATCACTTTGATATCCAAGTAGCTACTAAACAGTTACTCAAATTACTATAGAATCTAAACCACAGGTATCAGATTTTATCACAAAAAAAAATGAGCTTGAAATCAAAATCAACTATTAATATTTTTCACAGAAAGTTCTGACCTTCCAAGAATATATGTGCACTATAATATTTCCCATTTCAGAGCTTATCAAACCTGAAGAATTTTTGATTCTTGTGCAAGTCTATTTATTTTTATAATGAACTATTAAGAGACTAACATCAAGGGCCTAGTTTGCTTCAGATATAAATATCATTATGAAAAAATGTCCAGTGATAGACATAGCTTAAAATTCTTGAAATTCAATATCATTAATTCTGAGTGTTCTTAGAAACCTTAATTGCCCTCTTGAGATTGGATAATATCTATATGTTCTATTCTGTTTCCATTACTATGCTTTCAGTTTTGAGCAGGGGTGGGATTGTTGACTCTCAAGGAAAATTCCAAAACAGCTGCTTTTTATTGTTGCAAAGGGAGTTAGGAACAGGAACTGTGGTTTTGAAAGCATTGTACATATATTATCATGAACTTGTGTGATAATATTGTTTACTGTTCATAATTAGCACTACTGGCACATATGAATGGTTTCAGAGACAGAATGGAACTAGCAGGTTTGTGATTTATTAGTAATCAAGTCTGAATAAAAACTTTGAGTCTGAGAAAGTGAGGCAAATTATATTAAGGCAAAGAATGCCACCTGTGCTTCTATGGTCTACACCAAGGGAAACAAAGATGCCTAGGAAGTTTGTTTGCACCTTAGAATGCACTGTGGGGCTCAGCAGTTAAAAACACAAAGGGCAGTCTTCAATAATAATAACCACACTTAAAAAGAGAAAGATTTAAATGTAGTCTATGTATTGATTAAGCAGTACTAAACCAGTGTTCTTTACACTTTCTATACTGCAACCATAGAACAGAATGCATTTTACAAGCAACCCTGTGTGCACACAATACGCACACATCTGAAACAACAATTTCTCAAAACTTTGATTATTCTTAAAATGTGCAGTATTTTCTATTCTATTCTATTCTAGCCTATGTCTTTTTTTATATTGATTTCCTTCCATCTCAGTAAATAAAGTTCATAGTCAGTTAAACCACAGTTTGAAAAACTGCATTAACATCTAAATATAAGACTGATGATGTTTACTAATTGTACTAGTCGGGGTTCTTTAGGAAAACAGAACCCAAAGAAGACATAAAAGTAGATTTATTATAGCGATTGGCTAACATAGTTATAGAGATCAAGAAGTCCCACAGTCTGTCTGCAAGCTGGAGAGCCAGGAAAGCTCCTGTTATAATTCAGTCTGAGTCCGAAGGTCTGAGAAGAGGGGTTGGGTAGCACTGGTATGAGTCTCAGAGGCGTAAGGCCCAAGAACCAAGAGGTCCAATCTCTGAGGGCAGAAAATAGATGTCCCAGCTCAAGACCAGAAAGAGACAATTCTCGCTTAACCTTTTTCTCCTATTTAGTCCTCAAGTTCTGGATGATGCCTGCCTATATTGGTGAGGGCTAATCTTCTTCACTCAGTCTACTGATTCAAATGCTTATCTCTTCCAGAAACACCCTCACAGACACACTGAGAAATAGTGTTTTACCAGCTATCTGGGCATCTCTTAGCCCAGTCAAGTTGACACATAAAATTAACCATCATCTAAATTCAATCCAATTATTTCTTATTCTGGATGAAAATTGGAAAATGGTACAACTAGTTAAATAAGGACCTGGAAATGGTCAAAAAGAACTAAACTCTTTCTTATTCCACTGTTATCCAGATCCTGGGCTAGGCAGTTTAAACATGTGATTTCATGCAATTTTGTGTTAGTACAAAAGAAGAGGAAAATCCCCTGATGGTCTTGGCTAATGCAGAACTACATATTCCAAATATATGAACTAAGTCTTCAAAGTTTTAGTTTCCTTTGTAATAGTGTTTAAAATGGAGTATGTTCTGCCTATTAGAAAACAGTAGCTGGAAACAAATTTCTCTAAAGTGCTGACAAACATTAATAATTAAAGCTTAATGTAATGTTCATCTT
The DNA here is from genome assembly GCF_008692025.1 of Phocoena sinus. Taxonomy (NCBI): domain Eukaryota; kingdom Metazoa; phylum Chordata; class Mammalia; order Artiodactyla; family Phocoenidae; genus Phocoena; species Phocoena sinus. The sequence continues at coordinate 64,506,818 of NC_045763.1, forward strand.
ATACCTACTTTCAGAAAATTAAAGAATAAATAGATTTTAGAGAGATTTATTTAATTCATTGTATTCAACAAGTAATTGTTGAGTCTCAACCATGGCCCAGGCACTAGATTTATAGTAGTATTTTAAAAAAAATTGCTTCTCATGGAATTTACAGCCTAGTGGTAGAGTTAGGGAAGAGAAAGAAAAAAAAATTAGTAAAATAGGTAGTAAGTTAAATGATGATATGAATACTTTGAAAAAAAATAAAACAGGAAAGGGAGCTATGGAGGAACTGGGGGTTTACAATTTTAAATAAAGTAGGATATAAAGGTTTCTCTAAGAAGGTAACATTTCAATAATTGTAGTGAATAAATCAAGGTGCCATGTGGCAGAAGGGCAATCTAAACAAAGATATAATTTAAGGGTTGTGAGCATTATTATTAAAAAGTAGATCTCTACATGTCTTATTTACTTATTTTCAAAAGCTGTTTGAGAAATGGGAAGAAGGACTTAAAAGATCTGACTTGTAGGTTATTTCTTCCCCTTTGCCAAAGGAACACCACCAAGATAAAGAAAAGAAGGCAGACATATTAGTCAGCTCCAGGTGCTATAACAAAATACCATGGACTAAATGGCTTAAACAACAGACATTTATTTCTCACACTTCTGGAAGCCAGGAAGTCCAAGGTCAATGTGCTGGTAGACTCAGTTCCTGATGAGACTCTCTTCATGGCTTATGGACAGCCATCTTCTCACTGTGTCCTCTCATAGGAAAAACAAATAATATTCTGGTTTTCTTCCTCTTCCTATAAGCACACAATTCCTATCAAAGGGGATCCCAACCTCATGACCTCATCTAAACCTATTCACCTCCTGAAGGTCACATCTCCAAATACCAACACACTGAGGATTAGGGCTTCAATATATGAATTTCAGAAGGATACAAATATTCAGTCTATAACAGTAGGTGACTTAATTTATCTTCCTCTTAATATCATAAATGGACCTCTGTGTAAATGGACTAATTGTATGTAGTAGGAAAGTGTACTTATGTAAAAAATGTTCTTAGGAAACCCCAGATGTCCACTGCTTATAGTAAATAAACTTAGAATCAATGTAATCATAAGGTATGGCTCCCTGGAAAATGTCATCTAAGTTGCGTTATTAAGACTAAACACTTCCTGCTATTTGACTAATAACATGAGGACCTAACTTGGAGAATTTACTAACTCTGAGCCAGAGAGCGTGTATTGAAGTACTTGGGAGTAGCCCTCAATCTCTAGGATGACTCCATGCCTGCTTCTTCTAGCCTCTTGATTGCTGGTATCCTTGACATTATTATTAGAGTTTGATACTCAGTAATTTCTCTGATTTCTGTGAATCTGATTTGACAATCCAATCTTTTGGGTTAGTTCAGGATAGGATATAATCTGACATATATTCTCAGGTGCCAGGTTTATTCAATGCAAAGTCACACATTCCTAAAGCATTGACTTTGCTTAAGAGTAAATCATCGTATTGCCCATCTATTATTTATGCCTGACCATTATTTGTTCTCCCTCTTCAGTACTCACTGGAGAACTATGCCTTTATTTTCATGTTTTTCTATTGTGATTATCAATCAAACTTTGTTCATTACACCCCACTGCCTTCTCTTTTTCAAGGAGGGGTACACAAATCACAATAAACCATTTAGATCTTCTTTTTGGAGATCTGAGTCTTGAGCAAGGTAACATAAGGAGGAAAAATGATTAGATTCAATGGCAGTGTTCTAAAGGTATTGCTAATTTATTACTGTTCTTTAGACTCTAAATTGCTTTATCTCAAGTAGTAACTGGAGTAAAATAATTTGTGTTCTTGACTTGAAGTAAATGTGTATATTTTACATCTCAAATATATGATAGGAATTGTGAAGTATAAAATAGGAAAGTTTTATTATCTTAAATTTATTATTAACATATAATCACCTACACAGAGGAATCCATTTCTGCACAGACTATGTCATAGTATTTTGATACAAAATAGTCCAAACAGAAATGACTCTCAAACTTCAATGAAATTTCTAGAAGAGTTTATTAAAATTAATAATCATGGATCTCATCTGATTCAGCAGATCTGCCTTTTAAATAAACACCCTAAATGTGTCCCCAAAAATGGGAATTTCAGCTAAAAACTCTTGTTAGCAATGAATTTCAGATTTCATGTAGCAATGAAGAGAGTTTTTCTTTGTTCAGTTAGGCTATAAACTAGCTAGTTGTCCTGTCAGTCCCCTGTGTGGGAGTTGTTTCTAGTTCACTTTTGCACCAGGGATTATAACCTTACATGGATATGCCATATTAAATTTCCTTCCTTGGCAAGTTTCTGGGCTTTGTCTTCTTAAAAAGCCCAGTCTTGTAATATTGTGTAAACTAGAGATCAAGTTTGTCTTGTAGCAAATATCTTCAAGGAAAAAGGTAGTTTCAGTGTTATACTTTTCTTTCCAATTTTATGCCCTCATTTCATTTTTTTGCAGAATATTCTTTACCTTAGTGATCAAAAGGACCTCAGTGTGAAATTTTAATTTAAATTAATCCATGATTGATAGTTTCCCCAGAAATATGAGGAAACGGAGACATATTTTCTCTGGGAGAAACTCTATTCATATCAAGTAATGAGGTTCAGGACAGGCCACCCCAAGGTATATGCTGATTATTTTGAGCTGAAAACAATGAAGACCCAAAAGACTCAGGAAGAAACTTTGACCTGCCCTTTAACTGCCTAAAAGGATTTAGATAGAAGACCTGTTCCAGGAAGAGAGCTATCACTGTAGATAACTACAGTATAACATGAACTAGGTGTAATAGACAGGGAGGAATCCAGGTAGGTCTGTTTTTTTAAATTCCTCTCTGTGTCTCATTGTTCCTATATGGCCCAGCAAACATTTGTTTATCAAACATTTGCTTTTTTTCAACTTCCTGTGAATTTCCTTTCTTCCCTTTGAAGTCCCAGACCTCTATTCCCTTCTCCTTAGTTAATTAAGGATGACGTATATATCTCATTTTACCTGACTGTCTTTGGAGCCTCTCATGTTACATGGATTCCCTGTACATATGTAATTAAATTTATTTTTCTCCTGTTAATCTGTGTTATGTCATTTTAATTATTCAACCACCCAAAAGGAGCAAGAGGGTAAGAGGGAAATTTTTTCTCCCCAACACATGTCAAAGAATTCCCACAAATGAAGTTTCAAGGAAAATTATTTTTTAAACACACACACACACAGAAGCATAGCACAAGAAAAAAAAGAAAGACAAAAGTCGCATATCAGTTTCAATGGGGTATTGAAATTATCAGATACAATATAATATAAGTATGTTTGATAGGTTACAAAATTATAAGATAAGCATGAAAAGTAGTAAAGAACTAGACAATTTTACTAAGAACTATATGGAATTCCTAGAAAGATATAACACTGTTAATTGTAAAACATAATTAAAGAGTTTAACAGTAAATTAACAAATTAAAAAATAAAGCCATATGATCATTCTAATAGATGCTAGAGGGTGAAAAGCCTTAAAATTTAAAATTCATCCATAATAAAAAACCCTTTCTTAAGACTGACACTTCAGGATGTGGAGAAAAATGAAAATCAACAAATTTCTATTCACTCTGACTGCCTCAAAAACTGTTGCAGGAGAAAATGTGGAGCATGAGAAGATGCTCATGTCCTAGGTCTCAGGAAAGTCCCTGGTACAGCCGCCAAGTGTGGGTTCTTGGCTTCACAAAGGAAAGAATTCAAGAGCAAGCCATAGTAAAGAGAGAAAGAAAGTTTATTCAGGGAGATACACACTCCATGGACAGAGTGTGGGCCAACTTGGAAGGCGAGAAACCCCAGGGGTTGTCAGTTTTTATAAGGGTGGGTAATTTCATAGGCTAATGAAATTACCAACTATTATTCCAGCTATTTTGGAGGAGGATTATTCCAGCTATTTTGGGGGAGGGGTAAGGGTTTCCAGTAATTGGGCCACTGACCACTTTTGACCTTTTATGGTCCTCCTTGGAACTGTCATGGCACCTGTGAGTGTGTCATTTAGCGAGCTGATGTGTTACAATGAGTGTGTACTGAGGTTTAATATCAAGTGGAAATCAATCATCCACCATCTTGGACCTAGTGGGTTCTAACCAGTTCATATCATGTCCACAATGGCTGACATTCTTTTAAAGGTTGTGCCCTACCCCCTTCCTGTCTCAAAACAATACAAAATAAAAACTTAAAATCAACAATGAGAGCAAATTGAACCATACAGATTGTACATTTTTAGCATTACTAACAGAGTACATCTCAAATTTCAAATTGCCTATAAATAGAAATCTCACTACCTCTGGGGATGGAGGATGGGTGAGGAGGCATGCTTAAGAGAGTCCATGAAAAAGAGCTCAGAGGAATGGAAAATTAAACAAAGCATAGATTAAATCACCTCCTGAAAGAGAAATTGGAATGAATGACAAAGTACTGAACACAAGTCAAGACTTGGTTACAGAAAAAGAACTTAAAGGTGTGTAGAACCAGAAATGGTAGCCTTGAAGACACATTGCTTCTGGAAAAGAGGTAGATATATGGAGAATATGAGTCACAAAAAGGGAAGAAAGGAAATGCGATCATATAGAAATGAAAAAGAAACAAGATTCATCGACTTTTTTCCTCGACCATGTCACAAAACCATCACCATCCACAAATCAAGACTACACAGGGGTGGGGAGGGGTGGTGGTAGCTCTCAAACTAAAACCCATTACAGGAAATAAGAAAAAAAAAAAAACCACATTCATACAAAACAAATGCAACAAAACAGAAAACACATGTAAAAACTTCCCTGCTAACAAAAAGTTTTTCTCCCCCAAAACCACAAATTTGAAGAAAACTGGAAGAGCCAAAACCCCAAGCTGAATCAAATGTCCTCAAGCAATCATTTAGATATAAGAAGCACTTTAAGCCTGAGAATAAAATACCAGGAACAAAAATGAAAAATAAAACTTGGAAAAAATAAAACAAATCAAATTCAGTAAAGAAATAGTACAAAAAGACACAATTATCTTACAAATGCAGACTAAGTCATAAGGCACCAAAAGGAGAATAGATTTAAACCAAAAGTTAATAAAGGCCAAAGAAGAAATCAAGAAACGAATGAAGATAATTAGTCAATAAAATAAATGATTAATAAAATAAATAATTAAATTTTTAAGTAAATAAGGGGAGAAAAGGGAGGTAGTAGTTAAAGGGTACAAAGTTTCTGTTATAGAAGATGAGTAAGTCCTAGAGATCTATTATACATATGCTATCTATAATAGCATAGTGCCTATAGTAAATAACACTGTTTTAAATACTTAAAAATTTGCTAAGGGAATAGATCTATGTTAAGTGTTCTTATCAAATACACAAACAAAAAAATAATAAATAAAGAGAATGGGAGGAAACTTTTGGAGTGGATGGATATGCTTATTGCATAGATTACACTGATGCTTTCATAGGTATATACTTCTTTCCAAACTCATTAAGCTGTATACATTAAATATGTACTTCATTTTGTATGTCAATTGTATCACAATAAACTGGTTTAAAAATAAATAAATAAGAAATCAAATAAGGTAAGCAAGAACTAAAAAGCTGGGGTGAAGTGAGAGTAGCATCGACATATATATACTACTGAATGTAAAATAGCTAGTGGGAAACAGCAGCATAGCACAGGGAGATCAGCTCAGTGTTTTGCAATGACCTAGAGGGGTGGGATAGAGAGGATGGGAGGGAGGCTCAAAAGGGAGGGTTTATGGGAACACATGTATGCATATGGCTGATTCACTTTGTTGTACAACAGAAACTAACATGGTATTGTGAAGCAATTATACTCCAATAAAAATATATTTTTAAAAAAAGCAGTAGAAAATGGCTGAAATGGAAAACAAGCAAAGGAGATAAATTATATATATATATATATATATACCATATATATATACATATATATATAATTTTTATATAATTATATCCCTAAAGAATAAAATAAAAACAATGTAACAGAACTAATCATTAAAACTACTTTTTTTTGTTTGGTTTTTTTTTTTGGTACGCAAGCCTCTCACTGTTGTGGGCTCTCCCATTGCGGAACACAGGCTCCAGACACGCAGGATCAGCGGCCATGGCTCATGGGCCTAGCTGCTCCGTGGCATGTGGGATCTTCCCAGAGTGGGGCACGAACCCGTATCCCCTGCATTGGCAGGCGGACTCTCAACCACTGCACCACTAGGGAAGCCCAAAACTACATTTTAAGAAAACTTTCAAGAAACAGAATACCTGAACTTACACATTGGCAAAAGTTGATCCAAAATAATCAGCTGTGATATGTATCCTAGTAAAACTAATGAAGATAAAGAAAAACTTCTACAAACAAAAAAATGAAACTTACAAAGGCAAAATAATTCCACTGGTATTAAATTTCTCAAAAGAAATGTACAAGGCAACAGCAGAGAAGCAATTTCAAAAAAATTTAACTAAAACTATGCAAACTGGCTAAGCTCTTTTTCAAGTCTCAAGGCAATAGGAAAAACAGTATTGAAGGGTGCCAGAACTCAGGGAACACTGTAGATACATGTCCTTCCTGAAGAGTCTGCTAGAACATAGATTAGGAAAAGTTTTTCTGCAAAGTGCTAGATGGTAAATATTTTAGGCTTTGAGGTCCATTTCCTATCTGTCACAAGTATTCAACTCTGTGTATGTGGCACAAAAATAGCCATAGATAATACATAAGGAAATCATCATGACTGTGTTCTGATTAAACTTCATTTACAAAAAAAGAAGCAGGCCAGATGAGGCCTGTGGTCCTTATTCTTTCCTCCTATACCAAAAGATGAGTTTTATCCAACAAAATGGTGCCTGGAAAAACTTTTTCAGTAGTACTGATGGTGAGTTCTTCACATGGCTAATTAGAAGACTAAACCAGCCTTTTAATTTTTTGAGAAAGCACAATATTGTTTTCCACAGTGGCTGCACAATGTTAGGGTTTGGATTAAAATATAATATGCAAACACCACATGACTTGATGAAGTAAAAAGAGTTCAAATTTTTAAAAAAGAGAAGAAAGAGAAAAAGGGGAAAGTTGAATAAGATCATAGATTCTTTTTTTTTGAGATATAATTGATGTATAATATTATATAAGTTACAGGGTGTACACCATAGTGGTTCACGGTTTTTCAAGTTATACTCCATTTATAGTTATTGTAAAATATTGACTTTATTCCCTGTGTTGTATAATATATCCTTATAGCTTATTTATTTTATGCATAAGAGTTTGTACCTCTGAATCTCCTACCCCTATATTGTCCCCCCCCAACTGATAACACTAGTTTGTTCTCTATATCTGTGGGTCTGTTTCCTTTTTGTTATATTCACTAGTTTGTTTTCTTTTTTAGATTTCACAAATAAGTGATATCATGCAGTACATGCAATATTTGTCTTGCTCTGCCAGACTTATTTCACTAAGCATAATATCCTTCAAGTTCATTCATGCTGTTGAAAATAGCAAAATTTCATTCTTTTTTATGGCTGAGTAGTATTCCATTGCGTATATATACCACATAATTTTATCCATTCATCTGTTGATGGATACTTAGGTTCCTTCCATATCCTAAGTGTAAATAATGCTGATATGAATATAGGGTTGCATGTATCTTTTCAAATTAGTGTTTTTGTTTTTTTCAGATATGTTTATACACACACACACATACATATGTGTGTGTGTGTATATATATACACACACACACATAAACATACCCAGGAGTGGAATTGCTGGGTCATATGGAAGTTCCATTTTTAATTTTTTGAGAAATCACCAGAAGTTCCACAGTGGCTGCACTGATTTACATTCCCACCAAAAGCATAAGAGATTTCCCTTTTCTCTATATCCTCGCCAACATTTGTTATTTGTGGTCTTTTTGATGATAGTCATTCTGACAGATGTGAGGTGATACCTCATTGTGATATGAATTTGCATTTCTCTGACAGTTAATGATGTTGAGCATCTTTTCATGTGCCTGTTGGCCATCTGTATGTCTTCCTTGGAAAAATGTCTATTCAGATATTCTGCCCATTTTTAATCAGATTATTTGTTTTTATGATGTTGAGTTGTATGTGCTGTTTATATATTTTGGATATTAACCCCTTATCGGTCATATTATTATCAAATATTTTCTCCAATTCAGTAGGTTATCTTTTCATTTTGTCAATGATTCCTCTTGCTGTGCAAACACTTTTAAGTCTAATTAGGTCTCATTTGTTTATTTTTGCTTTTGTTTATTTTTGCTTTTATTTCCTTTTATTTAGGAGACAGATTGAAAAAAATATTGCTATGATTTGTAAAAGAGTGTTCTGCCTATGTTTTTTTCTAAGAGTTTTATGTTTTCCCATCTTACATTTTGGTCTTTAATCCATTTTGAGTGTATTTGCGTATATGGCTTAAGAAAATGTTCTAAATTCATTATTTCACATGTAGCTGTCCAGTTTTCCCAGCACCACTTATTGAAGGGACTGTCTTTCCTCCATTGTATATTCTTGCCTCCTTTGGTGTAGATTAATTGACTGTAAGTGTGAAGAGCATAGATTCTTGAATAAGAAATGATGGGGGTCAAAGAATTCCATTTACAACTTTTTTTGTATTACAACTAACACAAAAGTATTAATATGAAAGTAACCACTGTGTATACAATTTTCCTAAACAGTAAAATAAATTGAAAAAGCAAAGTAGACACACAAAATAGAGAAATAAATACATAAATATAACAAATACAATATATACAAGATAATATGACAGAATTGATACCAAACATAATTTCAAATTGTCTAATAAAGCAAAACTCAATTCTATGCTCTGTATAAATGATCCATTTAAAATAGTGGCATTGACATATATACACTACCAAATGTAAAATAGATAGTTAGTGGGAAGCAGCTGCATAGCACAGGGAGATCAGCTCCGTGCTTTGTGCCCACCTAAAGGGGTGGGATACGGAGGGTGGGAGGAAAACTCAAGAGGGAGGGGATTTGGGGAAATATGTATACATATAGTTGATTCATTTTGTTATACAGCAGAAACTAACACAACATTTTTAGGCAATTATACTCCAATAAAGTTGTTAAAAATAAGTAAATAAATAAATAAAATACAATACAATGATTCGGGGCTTCACTAGTGGCACAGTGGTTAAGAATCCACCTGCCAACGCAGGGAACATAGGTTCAATCACTGGTCCCGGAACATCCCATATGCCACAGAGCAATTAAGCCTGCGTGCCACAACTACTGAGCCTGCACTCTAGAGCCTGTGAGCCACAACTACTGAGCCTGCGTGTCACAATTACTGAAGCCCACATGCCTAAAGTTCATGCTCTACAACAAGAGAAGCCACCACAATGAGAAACCTGCCACTGCAATGAAGATCAGCCCCCACTCGTGGCAACTAGAGAAAGCCAACGTGCAGCAACAAACATCCAACACAGCCAAAAATAAACAAATTAATTAAATAAATAAAATATAATGATTCAAGAAGGCTAAAAATAAAGGAAAGACAAAGATTCACTGGGAAAATGGAACTTAGAAAGTGAGGGTTGGAATCCTGATATCTAACAATGTAGGGTCTTGCCAAAAAGCATTGAATGAGCCAAAGAAGGATACTTTACAACATTAAAAGTTACATTCTACAATGAAAATGTAATAGTTATGATTATCTATGATAAAATCATCTATATAAAACAAAACTGAGAAGAAATAGCAAGGAAAATAGATAGAAAGACAATAATAACAGGAGACTTTAACACACCAGTCTCAATATAAGGTAAGTTAAGTGGACAAAAAATAAGTAGACAGATGCAAACATATTCTACACCCAGATAATAAGAAATGTACTTTCTTCTCAAGTGCACCTGGAACATCTACAAAAAAATGACCAACCTTAAAGTAGAAATATTATAAACAATCTTTATGATTATAGTTCAATAAAACTGCAAATTAAAAATATCTACTCCCACCTCTCCCCCTAAAACAGATCTCTTCCCCTGGAAGTGTAGAGATCTTCTATTAAACAATTTTTTGGTGAAAGGATAAATGCAAATAGAAATTATAGAAAATCTAAAAATAGTAATGAGTGAAACATTACATATCAGAATTTGTCAAATGCATTTAAACAGTGAATAGAGGGAAATTCATAGCCCTAACATCTATATCAATAGATATTAAAGAATGACAAATAAGAATGACATTTCCAAGTCAAGAAGCTTGAAGATAATATAGTTCATCAAAAGTACATAGAAGGATAAAACAAGAATAAATGTAGAAAACAAGGTGAAAAAATCACGTTAATAAATCAAAATCCTGGTGCTTAAAAATATCAACAAAATAGATAAACCACTTGCTATTTTAATTAAGGAAAAATGAAAAAGCACAAACATAAGAAATTAGAATTCATTATTAAAAATTACAGGGGAAAATAACTAATGATACAAAAAAATTGAAAAGATAAGAGACTAGTTTGCAAACCTTTATGCAGATAATTATTTTATTACTAGTATTGTTTAGATTGTAAATATATGTTCATATACTTTGTATAAATTTAAACAATAACAATGAAAATATATTAGGTAAGAGCATTAACTATGAATAAAAGCAATACAGCAATGATGAAACATTTTCTGAAAGAGTAGCCTAATTTTATTGGCATTTTCATATAGTTGTTCCTGAAGTTTGAATGATACCAGGAGAAGTGCCCCTATTTACTTCATCAAGAAACCCATTTGACATGGCACTAAATGTTGTCCCCCACCCATCATATAATAGAGTTTGCACTGTCTAAACTTGCCCTGGGGTCACTGTTTCTCAAAATTATCATCCTTTCAGGTTTGTTAGATTAGAACAACAGGAGACTTCTCTATCACTCTAAAAATAAAATTTCTTAACAAGTTCCCTACTTCTGTCTGAACCTTTGGTTACTCTTTGCATGATTTTTTCCACTTTATCCCCATTATTCTGCATTTTTATCCTCTACTTGAAGTCTTTTTGTTTCTATTTCTTAGATTCAATGGCCTCCTGGTTTCTTCTGCTAACTCACAGTCATTATGGTCCTTCGGGATTTTCAATCTCATGATCTTTTAGCTTATGCTCACTAAGAGCTCTGTTCCTTCTTTATTTCCTATTAAAATCCCTAATGATGAGAATCTGTCCAGACATTCCTTATTCACTATTCGCCACATTGTGCCCATTCATGCATATGTCACTGGCTAAGCTGGGGGAGAAAATTTGTTAAAATGTTTACAAAAATGTGAACATCAGCTCTGATGAAACAGACAAATACAACTTCCCACTCTACTCTGTAACTGCTGAGCACCTTTGGAAGATTATTGAAACTATCTAATCCAAATTTATTCATCTGTAAAACGGGCATAATGACATTTTGTTACAAGAATGTTGTGAGGATCAAATGAGATCCAGACAAATTTTGCATTTGTTGACTGTTATTGTTGTCATTGTTGTTATTATTGTTATTGTTATAGTATAGTAGTTCAGATGCACACCTTAGATGTTAAAAAAAAAAGTGTCAGAATTAGGTTGGTTGTTTTAGTGTTAAGATTCAGGAGGAGTAGTGACTATCAAAAGTGGCTATTGGGGCTTCCCTGGTGGCGCAGTGGTTGAGAGTCCGCCTGCCGATGCAGGGGATACCGGTTCGTGCCCCGGTCCGGGAGGATCCCGCATGCCACGGAGTGGCTGGGCCCGTGAACCATGGCCGCTGGGCCTGCGCGTCCGGAGCCTGTGCTCCGCAATGGGAGAGGCCACAACAGTGAGAGGCCCGCATACCGCAAAAAAAAAAAAAAAAAAAAAAAAAAAAAAAAAAAAAAGTGGCTATTGGTCTAAAAAAAAAGCAATTAAAAGCAGAATGACTGCCTTTGTAAGGAATCTCTGGAATTAAATGGAATGAAGCAATGCTGGTTAATGTATGTAGAAGAATGACCCCAGACACACACTAACATTTTATAAATGAAACTTTATTAAGATACTTTAATGCTATTTGTTAGAAATGTCAATATTTTACATGTTTTTTCAATGTACATTGTACCAAAATTTCTATAAGTAATCTTGTGCATAAAAATAAAAGAAAAATGAGAAAGACTGTTTTTTACCTTCTACAATCATTTCACTAATTTATCATTCTAGATATGTTGATGATTAAGTGACTACTAAAGGTATAACTATATATATATATGTAAGTATGTATGTGTGTATTTTAAGCTTCAACTGTATTTCTGTTCTGCCTTCATTCTACTTTCTTTACATTTTCTTTTGACTGAATGGCACAGAGCACAATAAAATATAATTTAAAAAGTAAAGTTTTCCAAAATTACATACAAGCTATTTTTTCCCCAAAGTTAAAAGAAAGATAATTTGGAATTTAGCATGTGGGAAGAATCTTATCCTAAGAATATGATTATTTATCAAATATAGTGAATATATCTTTTTAATTGGATCTATTTTAGAAAACATTTATTAAAACCTGAAATAGTACTTAATAATTTTAACTTCTTTGGAATTTAAAAATCATCTTTATAGAAGAAAGAAAAAAATCTAGCTACTGTATGAAGTCCCTAAATGGCAAAAAGACAACTTTTCAGCATAAAGCAGGATACATTATATCATTTATCTACTTATCTCATTTTCAACACTTTCTATAGGAATAAACTGTGGTCCTATACCTAGTATCAATGTGCACTTTATTAAGTCAGTAATGTGATCTGGTATCAAATTACTTGTAAGGCCCTATTTAAATATTAGTGATGGGTTAATTACACAATGATTAATGTCCATAAAATGGTAGTGTTTCCTAGTCATTTATCTAAGATTCACAATTATTTTTCTAAATTTCTGTTAGTATTTTAAGTTGATAAAATATTTGTAGCAATCAGCTCTGTTGAAAACACTAAGTGTTTGAAAAAAGCTTAAAAACAGAAAAAGACCTTTCTAGTATGATGAAAACCAAATTATTTTTTTCAGGCAACATCTTTCCTTATAAATGTCAGATGATGAAAAAGAACATAAGCCAAAGACAAGTAGTCATTGAATAAGTCTGTACTGTAAGACTCCATTTATTTGAAACAAATTCAGAATATATTGCAAACTGTATCTATTTATGACATAAGAATTATACATGTAATATTTTAAAGTTTGCTTTGTAAAGCCATTTCCAAAGTAAAAAATAAATCTATTAAAAATCCGTAGAATCTTCTAAGGGAAAAGCATTATGTTTTCAAATTATGGGCTGAAAAAATTGATAGCTATATTTAACATTTTTCTTGTCTATATAATCATCATTTTAAAGTGTAGACCTATCTCAGTTGTCATTTTTCATTAGCATCTTACTTTCTTATTAGTAACAGCGAAACACCTTGACTAATATTTGCTCTGTGACAAACGTTCATAGCTATAAAAATATTTCCTAATTTTTACTAGCTCAAAATGTTCATACACACACACTGAAATTAATCAGATTTGAAGTCATATAATCTGAATTATTATTAAGGTCACATATAGTAATAATAATAATTTAAATTTCCATCAATAGTTATAGTTTAAAAAATGTTTTCTTATACAATGCTTCTCAAACTTTCCCACAACTACCTTTCATTCCATTAAAGTAAATATATATCTTTGTTGGTTTGGGGATACAGGCTAAGCAATTTCAGTAAGTACAGACATCCCCCAGTATCTGCAGGGAACCGGTTCCAGGACCACCATGGATACCAAAATCTGTGCATGCTCAAGTCCCTTATATAAAATGGCATAGTATTTGCACATAACCTGTGTTCATCCTCCTGTATAATTTAAATCATTTCTAGATTACTTACAATACCTAATACAATGTAAATACTATATAACTAGGTGCTAGCATAAGTCAAATTCTAGTTGTGATATTTGGAACTTTCTGGAATTTAAAAAAATATATTTTTGATGTGCAGTTGGTTAAATCCATAGATATGAAGGGCTGTATAATTTTTCCAAAACTTCATATTTTATTTAAATATGTATGCAACATTCTACTGTCAGTTTTACCCATGGCCATTTTAATATGTTTGTCATGTCCGTTCATTTTAATCACTTGTTTGCAAATACCTTCAAGTCCTTTGCCTCTCTCTCATTCTTTGTTCTACCCTGGAAAATCTCAGCTCTGATTCGATCTCTCTTTTCACTCCTGCTCTGCTCTTGGGCAGCTAAAATAAGCCAGAAGAAAAAAGAAAAAGAAAAATCAGGACCATTCCGATTGGTCTCATTTTAAATTTACAACTCCTAATTTCAACTGGTCTATCTCTTCTGTGAACTATCCATTCACTTTTCCACTATCCTACAAAATGATTTCACACATTCTCTCTCCTCATACTTTCAGTATATCTCAGTACTTGGAGTGGTCAAGTCCCTCAATAACCATGCCACCTGAGGCTGGTTGCACTAATTACTTGACTCACTGTTCCCAACAATGACCCTAGTCTGTATGGCACTGTGATTGGTGTCCCCTTTTTCAAACATATGCCATAAAATTGATGAAATAACTATACATATACAGGATGAACGTGAGGTAAGTGTACTTCTTGGACTTGTGCAAGGCATAATTTGAACTATGCCAACCTGATATAATCATTTTTTTTTTAATGTGAGTCAAATGTGACAAGAAAATGGAAGCACTGCTATAAGAAAAATTTCAAAGAATTCTTAACCACAGGATGGAGAACAGCTCATACATCCAATTGGACAGAGGAGAAAAGAAAGGGAAGAAAAGAAAGAAGTAAAATTATTCTCATTAATCTTCTCTTAATTGAGGGCAGAGTGGAGGATTATAACATCGTGGTGGGAAAAACTATGCATCTCAGAAGAGGAAATGATTGATGCTACATTTGCAAATTTTAGTAAAGAATTATATTTTCAATTAAAAGAATAGAGAAGCAAAAGTGTCACTAACAAAGAAAAATTGTAGTATGACTTTTAAATAAGAGAAAAAAAAAACTAAAATAATTTGATCAAACCATCAAAATTGAGGAATTGCCAAAGATGTAAATTTCGTTTAAAAATTGATTATATCAAATTGGATTAAAAACTAAAAAAGATAAGTACTCTTTATAATAAAGACACTTAAAAAACAAAGTGATAACTTAATGACAGATTACTGTAAAAATGGTCCCATTTCTCTAAGGATGCTAATGTCCATGCTCTTTTCCATATAACTTCGCAGCTCTTCCCACCAAGAAGTAGAGTCTATTATCTTACCCCTTGAATCCTGCTGTTCTTAAAACTTGCTTTGGCATATTAAATTTGATAGAAATGACAATGTACCAATCTTGCATGTTTCTGACCTACCTCTCGGAACCCTGGCATTGTCATAAGATTAAGTCCAGTCTAGCCTGCTGGAGGGTAAGAGACCACATGAAAAAAGCCCAGTTTTCCATCTGAGGCCATTCTAGATGAAACGACAGCCATCTAACTCCCAAACATTTAAGAAAGCCCATAAGAGTTCAAGAGAACTACCCACTCAGCATGCAGCACAGAGCAGACACATGAATAGCTCAGCCAATGTAGGAGAACTACTTAGTTGCATCATTAACAAGAATATATAGTTGTTATATTTTAAGATACTAACTTCAGGGTGATTTGCCAATAAGCTTTGAGGTGGTTTGTATGAATGGCTAATTGATACATATTGAAAATAAAGGTAAAGAGATAGTATACACATACTATATAAAAGAAGCAGGATTGGCAATATTAATAACAGACAAGGTGAAATTTAAGTTTGAAAATAATAAGTAAGATAAAGAAGAGTAATGTGATACACAGTTTAAGAAAATCCATTGTTAGTAAAAATGTAGAGATTTCTAAGACTACTTTTTCTAATGTTAAGCCAATAAAAGTAAAAATAATTTTTATTGCGGGCTTCCCTGGTGGCACAGTGGTTGAGAGTCTGCCTGCTAATGCAGGGGACACGGGTTCGAGCCCTGGTCTGGGAGGATCCCACATGCCGCAGCGCAACTAGGCCCGTGAGCCACAACTACTGAGCCTGCATGTCTGGAGCCTGTGCTCCTCAATGAGAGGCCGCGATAATGAGAGACCCGCGCACCGTGATGAAGAGTGGCCCCCGCTTGCCACAACTAGAGAAAGCCCTCGCACAGAAACAAAGACCCAACACAGCAAAAATAAATAAATAAACTAAACTCCTACCCCCAACCTCTTAAAAAAAAAAATTTATTGCAAAAAAATCCATCAACTATAAAAATTAATAAACAGTTCTTAGGTAATGCTTAAATCAAAGAGAAAATTGAAATGGAAATTCTAAGCCAGCTATTAAGAAATGAAAAGGACAATACTTTGTAAACAAATCCAAGGACAAAACAAAGGCAACATTTAGAGGATAAAAGTATAATCTTAGTTGCTATGAGTACTAAAGACGAACAAAAATTAATGAATTCAGTATCCTTCTTTTTAGGGAATTAAGGGGAAAAACTGAATAAGTCAAGGAAATAATAATGAATTAATAAAATACTAAAATTAATTAAATAGAAATATATATATATTGAGATATCTGTATATAAGAATTTAGTATTGACAAAGCTAATTCAATACATGGGGAAAGCATGAAACAGTTAATAAATGGAATTGTCACAGTAGATGTTCCATCTAGAAGAAAATCTAAATAGATCATTTTCTTATCCAATACAGAAACAATTCCAATTGAATTAGAGCAAATGAAAAAGAATAAATGAATGGATATAGTATACTTGCTTAATCAACATTGAAAATAAAGAATCCATAAAATACAGACACATGATAATATGAAGATTTAAAAACGTTATATTTTATGAAAGATACCAGAAACTTCAACAGAAATAAAATGGGTATATAAAAGTATTTGTTAATTCAGATGATAAACAAAGGACTATATTTATAATACTAAATGACCAGAAATAAAGAAAAATAATCCAAGAGAAAACAATGGGCAAAAGATATGAATAGATATTTCATACCAGAGTAAATCCAAATCATTAAAAGAACTATGAAAAGATGTTCACATTCACTAGTAGTCATGAAAACAAAAATTAAATGAACAATGAGAAATTATTTTATTCTCATTAGGCTGGCAAAAAATTTGAAAAGAGCTTTAAGATTTACAGATGGCAGAGATGTAGGGAAAGGGATTCTCTCATACACTGAGGGTAGAAAAATGAATTATTTTGCCTTTTGGGGAAGAAGTCTTTTAACATCCATAAAGTTATAGGTAGACATACCTTTCAAACTAGCAATTCTATTTCTGCGAATATATCCCAAAGAAACAAAAACCAAGTAAGGATATAGATAGAAATATACTTACTGAAGCATTGATTGTGGGGACAAAACTGAAACCAAATAAATAACCATCATTTGCTGAATAAAATAGGGCACAGTCACAGCCTGTACTATCATGGAGTTATTAAAAAAGAAAACAAAACAAAATTTGAAATGGGTAAATAATATGGTTTAATTGAGTAAATAAGGCCTAATTTCAAAAATAGTATTTATCTATTTGAGTATACAGACTCATATACTATTATACAAGTCCTGAAGTGTATGTGTTCAGGAGAGTATAGATTGCCTGTGAAGAGACATAGAAGGAGTAGGGGAGGGAATGAGAAAGCCTAAGACTCACTTAACTCCAGAAACCTTCACTCATATTCCAAGTGAATGTAAATAGCACCACTGGAGTTGTAAATGGCACAGTTTACAGAGTTGTACATGGACTCCCTGATATGCATTGACAGAATTTCTATGTAGAGAAAAATTACAAACCTCATATCCATCCAGGTTCAACAGGAAAAGTTGTCTGGGTCTTTCAATGGTCTGTCATGTTGTTATAGACTCAATATTTATAGCTCCCCAAAATTCATATGTTGAAGCCACAACCCCTAATGTGATAGGCTTTGGAGGTAGGGACTTTGAAAGGTATTTAGGGTTAGATGAGGTCATGAGGGTGGGACCCCCTATGATGAGGTTATTGCCCTTATAAGGAGAGATATGTGAAAGCTTGCTAATTTTCACTCTACCATGTGAGACACAGAGAAGCAAACCATCTGCAAGTGTTGTACTGCACCCTGCTGGCCTGCAAGCCTTGTAGTTGCCCAGCCTTGAGACTGAAGAAAGAGCCCAGAGAAAGTGACAGAGACACCAGTGGCTTACGTGACAGGGAAACTTATACATCTGAAGCAAGGTCCTGGAGCAACACACCACCATGTGTGGCAGATAGTAGGCAGGACATGGCAGCAGTCTTCACTACTGGGGGGAAAAGGAGGCAATTATTTATAGGGGGAATTGATCTCAGGTTGGCTCATCAGTTACCAGGGAAACCAGTAGCTGGTATGGGGCAAGTACATAGGCGGTTACTAAGTAAGCCCTATAATTAAGAGAATTGGATAGCCATGTGAGTGAAGCAGGGCCATGTGAGTGAAGCAGGGCCTGATCGAGTAGGGAATGTACAATGAGCAAGAGAACAGCCTTCCTGAATGGCTTGACCATACAGCAAGCCAGGAAGAGAGTCCTTACCAGAAATTGACCATGATGGTATCCTGATCTCAGACTTTCATCCTCCAGAACTGTGAGAAATTAAATTTCTATTGTTTAATTCACTCAGTCTATGGTACTTTGTTATGGCAGCTCAAGCAGACTAATACACATGGGCTAGAGAAGGTAGAAGGTGGTAATAAGCACATCATATTTTCTCTTAAATTCCTGCTTTAGAATATAATCATTTGTCATAAAGCTTTATGGGAAAATAAGTTCATAATTTTAATTTAACAACATTCCATCAAGGAGCTCAGAAAGAGTCCAGGAGGAGCAGGATGCAGACACAATTAACTGTGATGAGTAATGAAGTTTAATAACTTACTAGAGAAGCAGAGGAAAAAAAAATGGTTTTGTGTAAGGATTTGGAAAAGACTTCAAAGAAAGGATGCATTATTACTAGGCCCTGAAAGATTGACATATCTTCCAAAACAAGAGACAAGTAAGACCTTAGAGAAAGAAGGGAATTTAAGAATGAATATGCACAGATTGGCAGTGTAAGTTTCACTTTGGGAAGAGTATAGTAGTTCTGATTAAGCTAGAGTGTGGGTAAATGCATAAAAGTGGCCAAGAATGAACTTGTAATGCTCACTATGAGAGACATTTTTCATAATATGTGTCCTCCAGAGTCAGATCCTGGGACAAGAATTTGAATGCAAGTAGTTTACGTGGAAGGAGCACCAGTAGAGGAGTGGGGAAATGATTCAGGGAAAGGAATGCAGTCAATGAATTTTCACTATTAGTCTAGCCACCACAATAGAGTAACTGGGTGGCTGGAGCTTAGTCTCATGGAGAAACTGGGAAACGGCATAAAACGCTCACCTCAGAATTATTCCACCCAAAGTATGGGTGAGATTTGTAGTTTTAATTCACCAGCTCCCAAGTGTCATTATTTGAAAGCTATTCCCAAGAGTGTTAGTTCTCCAGCTATAGCAACCTGCTGCATGTACCAGCAAAGCTGCCTTTTATTGTACCAGAGGAAAATTTCTTAGCCACAGAGAAACCAATTTTAGCAGGCAGAGTACCCTGAAATGGTTAAGTCTATGGCTATGGTAAAGGACTTATAGCATCTAATATACTCAAATGAATATTGTGCTAAAGAGCTGGAACTTCACTCTATAGGTTATAGAGAATGAGCAAGAGTTATTTTAAAAAAGAAAATTGGTCACAGATGTCTTTTGTAAGCTATTCTGACAACAGTGTGGAGGTTAAATTGTGTTATGTGAACAGTGGAGCATTATGGTAGAGTTTCAGATGAAAAATGGTGAGGGCTTGAATTATTGGCAACAGGAAAAGGGAGAAGGACAGAATGATGTTAATGACATACCTTTAGTTATAACTACAGATGTGAAAAGTCATCAGACACGTGAACCAAGGGACATGACACACTCAAAAGGATGTTATTTGAGTGACTGGTTAAATGGTGAGAGCATTTAACCAGTTAGGGAATTTGAGAGAAAAATTGGTTAGAAGTAAAGATTTTAAGTATGGTTTGAGATATATTTACTGACTTGGAAATTCCTGTGAAATATTCTGATGGAAATATTCAGTAGACACTTAAGGAGTTGGAACTAGAGCTCAGATAATAAGTAGGAACTCCCAAAAGAAGAGAGATTTAAAGTCCTAATGTTGTATATGAGAAAGCATATGCCACCTCTCCATCTTGATGTACTTCGAATCAAAGATCTTCATTCTGGTTTCCAGGAAATTAAAACTGACGTAACAGAAAGAAAACAAGACCTGAAGTAAAGAGATCTGGATTTGAATCTAGACTTTGTCAACAATAAACTGTAACAAAGGAAAGGGGAGGGGGGAATCTCAAAACGAAGACACTAGACATTTTGAAAATAAAGGCCTGTGATAGCAAATTTTTCAGGTGGGAGAATTTACTTGACTGTATTTGTGCCACATTTTGGTAAAACAAGTAATATGGTTGCATAAACAAACAAATACATAAAGTATTCCCTTGGAAAATCTATATGAGCAGGGAAAATAAATTCTAAGTGTCAAGTTTGATGTCATGACTTCACCTAAATTGTTTAAACTCCAAACATAAATTGCAAAACTTAATGAAATGCCAAAGAACTTTTAAATTGCAGCTCCAAAATTTAGCAAATTTAAGTGATATAAAGCAACATTCTGCCTTATGGTAGAGTGTGCATGTATTTTTGAGTGATATGGATTAGGCTTGTGTGTTTTATTTCTGAAAAGGAGATTATCCCTAAGAAATGCAGAGACGGTTTGCAGGGATTTGACATAGATGGAGAGCCCTGTATACCACAAATGAAAGAGTTCAGAGCTTTTAAATTGCACTATGTAAACCAAAGACCCTGGTTAACTAACAGATCCATACTTCTTCTTTTCAAATAAATTGAATACAAATAAAATGCTGACTTAGTAAAAATGTTGAAAAAGTGTGCTTCCTGAAGAAACATGAAATTTAATTACTATTATGTGAAACTTACATAGAAAATGTGACTATTAATGTTTTGCATGAGTGAGCAGGATGGTAATTTTGAGAGGTAGTATAAGTATTCAGAAATCAAAAAACAAATAGGCAGCAATACTATGTTGGGTGATTTTCCATTGGGACTATTTGTCTATGTCTATTTGATATGTAATAAGATAGGAACAGAAGAAGCACAAACTCATTTACAAGAGGTTGTCTTACAACCATAGACAAAGAATTTACTGAGGAAATATATGCATTAAAAATGTGAGTTCAAAGATCCCTTTTATATTAACTAGCTAGCATTCATTTCCTCTAAGATCCAATCTGCTCAACAGACTTCAACCATGCTTTTACATGACAACAATAAAGGACTGCAATTAAAAACATTTTAAATTTGACTTTGCAAACTGTTTAAAGCTTTTCCAGAGGAAATAATGTGTGTCTTTTACAACAGTACATTCTTCATTCTCTCCTAAATTAGCTGCATAATATGTGAGCAAATTTCCATGCCTAGTTAGAGCTCATTATTCAGTGAAGTCTCAGGGAATTAGGATTTTTTGAATCAATTTTTTTCCTTTGCCCTTTAAGCATCTTTCTAATTTAAACAGTCCCAAAGAACACTGATATCATTGTACCCATTAATTCCTACTTGTTTTTGATGAAATGACAAAGGAGCATGGATTTTTCACATTGATCATTTATGTGTGCATATATTTTTAAAGAGTTTTTCTATAAAAAGTTTTATTGTGAAAAGATACATAACTTGGCAATTGCAAACTTGCAAATATAATATGTGAAGATTATGACTCAGAGAGGATTAAATGTAGAATAAACAGCCAACAAGACAGAAAAGATAAAGGCTGGATAAAATGAAGTCTTAAATTGCCAATCTGTTACTTAAGTATTTTAAGTTTCTTCCTCTGGGGTGATTATTTTCTAGATTTGATTTAAAGATGTATTAAGCATTGTTTGCAGCTGTTGCTTCAATGCTCTTTGCAACCTCAATCCATGTCCGTGTCAAGTCATAACGTGATACTGTCAAATTCATAAATAGAAGCCTTTTCTGTTGCTCATTTTTGTGTCCAGCATATCCAGATGCAACCCTGCCAATTAAGGAATTTTTATGAAGTATATCTGTTTGATCTAAATCTTAGTATCTGCATATGATTTTCTGTTTCCTACTTGTTTGCAAGATAATTTGTAGCAGGTAAACAGTCAAAATTAATATAATTGTGTTTAATGAAAAGCAATGGCTCTTTTAACCATATCCAAATTGGATAATAAGATTTTTTTTCTGTCAACAAGACAATATATAGAGAGAGATCTAAAAAGCTGAAAAATCTAGCATAGCAAAATAATATAGAACTGGTCCTAAAATGGTAAGACCAAATTGTTTAAAATCTGTATCTATGAATAACCGTTAATATTCAATACAATGATAAAAAATCTAAGTTTAAGATTATGATTGGCTTAAAATAAAATTTGGGTTTGGCATTTACCACTTTGTAGGATTTACCTTCTAGACACTTCAGTCATATCATTAGAAGAGTGGTAATATTACCTAACTCATCAGATTAATGAAGGATTTAAAGTAATTATATATGAAAAGTGTTACTGTATTTAATACCTATTCTTACTAAAGGTTTCAACTGAACTTTCAAATTAATTCATCATTCTGTTATATTGATAAAATGCAGAAGGAAGTAAACTGAATAAAGTCTTTGAGGGTGCCATATTACTTGAATATGTGACATTTGCTATTGTCAGTTTACCAATTTAGATTTTCAAATCCACCCTCTAAGACATTAATTGACTTAAAAGAAATAAACTGATCATTGAGGTACACTGCAACCACATGACAATAGGTACTTTAATATCATTATCAAAATGCCAGGATCTAGATTTAATATTATTTTGGTGAGTCTCTAATTCCATCACTTTTAAAATCATGAGAAACTAACGATAAGCAATCAAGGCAATGAGATTTTAAAAATGGTCAAACCGTGTCCTGGCCTCTATGTCTCTCCATCTTGCTGAACACCATCTAATTTCTCCCTCGGTTAACTAATTCAAGAAAGAAACTGTCCCTGGCCATTTTTTACAATGGGGGGGTTTGTTCAGCTGTATTTCTCCTCTGAATTTTGAGAAGCATTGTTCCTCAAATTACCTTTTCTTTTCTGTCACTACATCATTAGCAAGCAATGGTTGCCTTAGCAACTCTTTAATAGGCTGCAACTCTCAAAACCTGTCTTTTCTAGAGAGAATCTTCAGACAGGATTCCTAATGGTACCAATAGCTCTTCCTAATAGATATGCAAAAATATAATTTCTGATTAGAAAACTAATCATGTAGCTTAAATATTTAAAATATTACATACTTAAGAGTTAGCTACATGTATTTATCAAAAAACTAAGATATTGTTTTACAAAATAATAATAAGTGATCATGATAACATCTACCATTTACTAAGTATTGCATTATGCCAATTTCTTTTTCAATAACCCTAAAAGGTATGCAACCTTACTTTTATAAATTTATCAGAGACTAAAATTTATAGGACTTAGTTCAGTTGCATGCTGGTAAATAGTTAACAATCAACATCCACCTCTCTAAAAAAATATTTTGTGTGTATATATTGTATATATATATATACACACACATACACATATATATATACGTAATTTTTATGAATATTACTGAAATAACCATGTGTAGTGCATAATTTTAAAATAATAATTACCTTTGTTTTTAATACAAGGTACTTCATTTTAATGTTGTCATTTAATTTTTAATAATGGCTGTGTTTAACAATTGTCTTGCAAAGTTCTTGAAAATTAAGCAATCAGCTCTTTCAATCTAGTACTAGTCTTCAGCTTACCACTAGGTTAGTTTCTTGCTAAAGGTCAGATTGCTACTAGGGACTATAATATATAGATGCAATAGAGCTTCTTCAGGAGGAGATTCAATGAAATATGGGTACAGGGCTTTCAGAAGTTCAAAGAAATAATTTTCTGTTAAAGCACTGCTTACACAAATTTTACTCAAATTCGTTGGCATATTTCTGTCTCTTATGTCCCTAGTAATTTACTGCTCAGAACCCAACACTTATTTCCACTATAATCTTCTGGCATAAATATATCTTTAACTTGTTCAAAGACAATTCATGATCTAACACCCGCTTTCATAGCCAGCCGCCTCTTCAGGTTTGACCCTGTCAACCACGTCACTCATGACCAGATCGCTGTGCTCAGTTTGATGTGTTCCCTGGATTTGTTTGTGCTCTTTCCATCACAGTCCCTTCCCTCACTTGCCAGCCTTCACAGAGGCCGTAATAGAAAAAGGATGTCCTTTGAGGGGTGTTGAAAAAAGGAAGTTAGAACATGGAACTCCTCAAACCCGAGGACTGGCACTAATATACTGGCAGCCCACTCAAGAAAAGGCTCATCAGTCAGGCTGGCTCCTGGCACAACTGTGGAGGAAGTGACACTTATTTTTGACACCCTTTTATTCCCTTTTCATCACTCTCCCTTCATGTATTCTCAGTTGAGCTGTCTTCTCATTTTCCTTTAATTTCCTCAGCCTGGACTACCTTTCCCTAGGACTAGCTCATATGAAAATATTCCATGAAACTTTTTCCTCTGTCCACCATCTCAATTAGTACCAATGGATTATTTCTTTTACCACCTCAGAATATTGCTTGGCCTGAGTTGCAATCAATAGTAACCACTACTAACAGAAATTTATGCAGTGGCTCTTAATATGCCAGATGCTAAAATATGTTCTAGCAAAACAGAGATAAACATAACCGGAAAATACACCATGACCTAGAGAGTACTTTTTGGAAACACAAATAATGAGGACATAATTGCAGTAACGTAAGTGCTACAATAAAGGAAACTGTTTCAAAGGAGAGTGAGTAAACCTGGTTTCTGTTAATCCTCAAATGTCATAGTACATGTACTTACCTCGTCTGCTTCTACTAGGAACAATCTTTTTTTTTAACATCTTTATTGGAGTATAATTGCTTTACAATGGTGTGTTACTTTCTGCTGTATAACTAAGTGAATCAGTTACATATATATATATGTCACCATATACACTCCTTCTTGTGTCTCCCTCCCACACTCCCTATCCCACCCCTCTAGGTCGTCACAAAACACGGAGCTAATCTCCCTGTGCTTTGTGGTTGCTTCCCACTAGCTATCTATTTTACATTTGGTAGTATATATATGTCCATGCCACTCTCTCACTTCGACCTGCTTCCCCTTCCCCACCTTCAGGTCCTCAAATGTATTATCTACGTCTGTGTCTTTATTCCTGTCTTGCCCCTAGGTTCTTCAGAACTTTTTATTTTTTGAGAGTCCATATATATGTGTTAGCATACGGTATAGGAGTTTCTTTTTCTGACTTACTTCACACTGTATGACACACTCTAGGTCCATCCACCTCACTACAAATAACTCAATTTCATTTCTTTTTATGGCTGAGTAATATTCCATTGTATATATATGTCATATCTTCTTTATCCATTCATCTGTCGATGGACACTTAGGTTGCTTCCATTTCCTGGTTATTGTAAATAGTACTGCAATGAACATTGTGGTACATGACTCTTTTTGAATTATGGTTTTCTCAGAGCATATGCCCAGTAGTGGGATTCCTGGGTCATATGGTAGTTCTATTTTTATTTTTTTAAGGAACCTCCATACTGTTCTCCATAGTGGCTGTATCAATTTACATTCCCACCAACAGTGCAAGAGGGTTCCCTTTTCTCCACACCCACTCCAGCATTTATTGTTCGTACACTTTTTGATGATGGCCATTCTGACCAGTGTGAGGTGATACCTCATTGTAGTTTTAATTTGAATTTCTCTAATGATTAGTGATGTTGAGCACCTTTTCATGTGTTTGTTGGCAATCTGTATATCTTCTTTGGTGAAATGTCTATTTAGGTCTTCTGCCCATTTTTGGATTGGGTGGTTTGTTTTTTAGATATTGAGCTGCATGAGCTTCTTGTATATTATGGAGATTAATCCTTTGTCAGTTGCTTCATTTGCAAATATTTTCTCCCATTCTGAGGGTTGCCTTTTCATCTTGTTTATAGTTTCCTTTGCTGTGCAAAAGTTATGAAGTTTCATTAGGTCCCATTTGTTTATTTTTGTTTTTATTTCCATTTCTCTAGGAGGTGGGTCAAAAAGGATCTTGCTGTAATTTATGTCATAGAGTGTTCTGCCTATGTTTTCCTCTAACAGTTTTATAGTATCTGGCCTTACATTTAGGTCTTTAATCCATTTTGAGTTTATGTTTGTCTATTGTGTTAGGGAGTGTTCTAACTTCATACTTTTATATGTACCTGTCCAGTTTTCCCAGCACCACTTATTGAAGAGACAGTCTTTTCTCCATTGTATGTTCTTACCTCCTTTATCAAAGATAAGGTGACCATATGTGTGTAGGTTTATTTCTGGGATTTCTATCCTGTTCCATTGGTCTATATTTCTGTTTTCATGCCAGTACCATACTGTCCTGATTACTGTAGCTTTGTAGTATAGTTTTAAGTCAGGGAGCCTGATTCTTCCAGCTCCGTTTTTCTTTCTCCAGATTGCTTTGGCTATTCGAGGTCTTTTGTATTTCCATACAAATTGTGAAATTTTTTGTTCTACTTCTGTGAAAATCCCATTGGTAGTGTGATAGAGATTGCATTGAATCTGTAGATTGCTTTGGGTAGTAGAGTCATTTTCACAATATTGATTCTTCCAATCCAAGAACATGGTATATCTCTCCATCTGTTTGTATCATCTTTAATTTATTTCATCAGTGTTTTATAATTTTCTGCATACAGGTCTTTTGTCTCCATAGGTAGGTTTATTCCTAGGTATTTTATTCTTTTTGTTGCAATGGTAAATGGGAGTGTTTTCTTAATTTCTCTTTCACATTTACATCATTAATGTATAGGAATGCAAGAGATTTCTGTGCATTAATTTTGTATCCTGCTACTTTACCAAATTCATTGATTATCTCTAGTAGTTTTCTGGTAGCATCTTTAGGATTCTCTATGTATAGTGTCATGTCATCTGCAAACAGTGACAGCTTTACTTCTTTTCTCATTTGGATTCCTTGTATTTCTTTTTCTTCTTTGATTGTTGTGGCTAAAACTTCTAAAACTATGCTGAATAATAGTGATGAGAGTGGGCAACCTTCTTTTGTTCCTAATCTTAGTGGAAATGTTTTCAGTGTTTCACCATTGAGAACGATGTTGGCTGTGGTTTTGTCATATATGGCCTTTATTATGTTGAGGTAAGTTCACTCTATGCCTACTTTCTGGAAGGTGTTTATCATAAATGGGTGTTGAAGTTTGTTGAAAGCTTTTTCTGCATCTACTGGGATTATCTTATGGTTTTTATCCTTCAGTTTGTTAATATGGTGTATCACATTGATTGATTTGTGTATATTGAAAAATCCTTGCAATAGTGGGATAAACCCCACTTGATCATGGTTTATGATCCTTTTAATGTGCTGTTGGATTCTGTTTGCTAGTATTTTGTTGAGGATTTTTGTATCTATGTTCATCAGTGATGTTGGCCTGTAGTTTTCTTTTTTTGTGACATCTTTGTGTGGTTTTGGTATAAGGGTGATGGTGCCTTGTAGAATAAGTTTGGGAGTGTTCCTCCCTCTGCTATATTTTGGAAGTGTTTGACAAGGATAGGTGTTAGCCCTTCTCTAAATGTTTGATAGAATTCACCTGTAAGGCCATCTGGTCCCGAGTTTTTGTTGTTGGAAAAAATTTAATCACAGTTTCAATTTTGATGTTTGTGATTTTTATGTGTATATTTTCTATTTCTTCCTGGTTCAATCTCGGAGGTTATGCTTTTCTAAGAATTTGTCCATTTCTTCCAGGTTGTCCATTTTATTGGCATAAAGTTGCTTGTAGTAATCTCTCATGATCCTTTGTATTTCTACAGTGTCAGTTGTTACTTCTCCTTTTTCATATCCAATTCTGTTGATTTGAGTCTTCTCCCTTTTTTTCTTGATGAGTCTGGCTAATGGTTTATCAATTTTGTTTATCTTCTCAAAGAACCAGCTTTTAGTTTTATTGATCTTTGCTATCATTTCCTTCATTTCTTTTTCCTTTATTTCTGATCTGATTTCTTCCCTTCTGCTAACTTTCAAGTTTTTTTGTTCTTCTTTCCCTAACTGCTTAGGTGTAAGGTCAGGTTGTTTATTTGAGGTGTTTCTTGTTTTTTAAGGTAGGATTGTGTTGCTGTAAACTTCCCTCGTAGAACTGCTTTTGCTGCATCCCATAGGTTATATCTTCTTCCTGGATTGTTCCCTTGATCATTATGTAGTGTTTTTCCTTGTCTCTTGTAATAGTCTTTATTTTAAAGTCTATTTTATCTGATATGAGAACTGCTACTCCAGCTTTCTTTTGATTTCCATTTGCATGGAATATCTTTTTCCACCCCCTCACTTTCAGTCTGTATGTGTCCCTAGGTCTGAAGTGGACCTCTTGTAGATAGCATATATACGAGTCTTGTTTTTGTATCCATTCAGCCAGTCTATGTCTTTTAGTTGGAGCATTTAATCCATTTACACTTAATGTAACCATAGGTATGTATGTTCCTATTACCATTTTCTTAGTTGTTTTGGGTATCTTATATAGGTCTTTTTCTTCTCTTGTGTTTCCTGCCTTTTTTTTTTAATTTTCAAATTTTTCTTTATTTAGAATGACATTAAATAAAAAATACAAAAGACCCCAGAAAAAGTTGGAAGTGTCCATGGAAGAAAAGGGAATCATATTTTCACACCTTTAATAGCATTTTTCCCCTACTCTTTTGAACATGGCATCCTGCATTTTCATTTTGCACTGGGTCCCAAAAATTATGTAGCAGGCCCTGTATAATATTTTCATTACTAGCTGTAATTGGGTACTTACTTGCTTAACTCCTACTAGATTGGCCCACTGCTGAACACATAATAGGCCAGAAGAAAATGTTAAACAAAAACAGGGCTGGACATAGGTAAGAGGAGACCTTATTTTAAAGTATTATTGTGACTGGAGGAAAGGGACTATCGCAGTAAAGAATGCTCTGACCATAGGATCTGCAAGAGTCTCAATGGTCTTTAAAAGAAGAGATCCGGACACAGTCTTTTAGCATTTGTTGTAAAGCTGGCTTGGTGGTGCTGAAATCTCTTAGTTTTTTCTTGTCTGTAAAGGTTTTAATTTCTCCATCGTATCTGAATGAGATCCTTGCTGGGTAGAGTAATCTTGGTTGTAGGTTTTTCCCTTTCATAACTCTAAATATATCCTGCCACTCCTTTCTGGCTTGCAGAGTTTCAGCTGAAAGGTCAGCTGTTAACCTTATGGGGATTCCCTTGTATGTTATTTTTTGCTTTCCCTTGCTGCTTTTAACATTTTTCCTTTATATTTAATTTTTGATAGTTTGATTAATATGTGCCTTGGAGTGTTTCTCCTTGGATTTTTCCTCTATGGGACTCTCTGCACTTCCAGGACTTGATTGACTATTTCTTTTTCCATATTAGGGAAGTTTTCAACTATAATCTCTTCAAATGTTTTCTCAGTCCCTTTCTTTTTCTCTTCTTCTTCTGGGACCCCTATAATTCGAATGTTGATGCATTTAATGTTTTCCCAATGTTCTCTGATACTCTCCTCAATTCTTTTCATTCTTTTTTCTTTATTGTGCTCTGTGGTAGTTATTTCCACTATTTTGTTTTCCAGGTCACTTATCCATTCTTCTGCCTCAGTTATTCTGCTATTGATTCCTTCTAGAGAATTTTAAAATTTCATTTATTGTGTTGTTCATCATTGTTTGTTTGCTCTTTAGTTCTTCTAGGTCCTTGTTAAACCATTTTTGTATTTTCTCCATTCTATTTCCAAGATTTTGAATCATCTTTACTATCATTACTCTGAATTCTTTTTCAGGTAGACTGCCTACTTCTTCATTTATTTGGTCTGGTGGGTTTTTATTTTGCTCCTTCATCTGCCTTGTACTTCTCTGTCTTCTCATTTTGCTTAACTTACTGTGTTTGGGTTCTCCTTTTTGCAGGCTGCAGGTTCATAGTTCCCGTTGTTTATGTTGTCTTCCCCCAGTGGGTAATGTTGGTTCAGTGAGTTGTTTAGGCTTCATGCTGGAGGGAACTTATACCTGTGTTCTGGTGGATGAGGCTGGATCTTGTCTTTCTGGTGGGCAGGACAACGTCCAGTGGTGTGTTTGGGGTGTATTATGATTTTAGGCAGCCTCTCTTCTAATGGATGGGGTTGTGTTCTTGTCTTGCTAGTTGTTTGGCACTGGGTGTCCAGCACTGGAGACTCCTGGTTGTTGAGTGGAGCTGGTTCTTAGTATTGAGATGGAGATCTGTGGGGAGCTCTCACCAATAGATATTACATTGGGCCAGGAGGTCTCAGGTTGTCCAATATCCTGAACTTGGCTCGCCACCTCAAAGGCTCAGGCCTGACATCTGGCCAGCGCACCAAGACCCTTTCAGCCACATGGCTCAGAAGAAAAGGGAGAAAAAGAAAGAAAGAAAGAAAAAAAGTAAAATAAATAATGTTATTAAAATATTTTTTTAAAATATTAACAAAATAAAAAAATTAAAAAGTAAAAAAAAAAGAAGAAAGCAACCAAACCAATAAACAAATCCACCAATGATAACAAGTGCTAAAATCTATACTAAGATAAACATAAAAATCAGAAACTTGTCAGTTACATACAGCAAACCCCAAGTCTACAGTTGCTCTCAAAGTCCACCACCTCAATTTTGGGGTGATTCGTTGTCTATTCAGGTATCCCACAGATGCAGGGTACATCAAGTTGATTGTGGAAATTTAATCTGCTGCTCCTGAGGCTGCATGGAGAAATTTTCCTTTCTCTTTATTTGCACAGCTCCTGGAGTTCAGCTTCGTATTTGGCCCCACCTCTGCATGTAAGTCGCCCTCTGGCGTCTGTTCTTCGCCCAGACAGGAGGGAGTTAAAGAAGCAGCTGATTGGGGGCTCTGGTTCACTCAGGCTGGGGGGAGGGAGGGGTACGGAATGGGGGGCGAGCCTGCACTGGCAGAGGCCAACGTGAAGTTGCAACAGCCTAAGGCCTGCCACGTGTTCTCTCGAATTTGCCCCTGGATCATGGGACCCTGGCTTTGGCAGGCTGCACAGGCTCCTGGGAGGGGAGATGTGGATAGTGGCCTGTGCTTGCACACAGGCTTCTTGGTGGTTGCAGCAGCAGCATTAGCATTTCATGACCGTCTCTGGTGTCCACACTGATAGCTGCTGCTCGTGCCCATCCCTGAAGCTCGTTTAGGCGGTGTTCTGAATCTCCTCTCCTTGCACACCCAGAAACAATGGTCTCTTGCCTCTTAGGCTGTTCCAGACTTTTTCCCGGTCTCCCTCCTGGTTAACTGTGGCACACTAGCCCCCTTCAGGCTGTGTTCATGCAGCCAACCCCAGTCCTCTCCCTGGGATCTGAACTCCGAAGCCCAAGCCTCAGCTCCCTGCCCCCACCTTCCCCAGTGGGTGAGCAGGCAAGCCTCTCAGCCTGATGAGTGCTGGTCGGCACTGATCCTCTGTGCAGGAATCTCTCCACTTTGCCCTCTGCATCCCTGTTGCTGCGATTTCTTCCATGGCTCCAAAGCTTCCCCCCGACCTCCGCCAGTGAAGGGGCTTCCTAGTGCATGGAAACTCTTCCTCCTTCACAGCTCCCTCCCAGAGGTGCAGGTCCCATCCCTATTCTTTTGTCTCTGCTTTTTCTTTTTTCTGTTGCCTTACCCAGGTATGTGGGGAACTTCTTGCCTTTTGGGAGTTCTGAGGTCTTCTGCCAGCGTTCAGTAGGTGTTCTATAGGAGTTGTTCCACATGTAGATGTATTTTTGATGTTTTTGTGGGGAGGAAGGTGATCTCCACATCTTACTCCTCTGCCATCTTGAAGGTCCTCCTAGGAACAATCTTAACATCCACTAAATTACAGCAGAACCTTAATTCTGCCAGCAAAATAATTTTTTAAGTGTTATTTTGTTAGCCATTATATTTATTTCATTAATGCATGAATGCTATCACTTCCAAGTGCTAAAAGCAGAGATGGGATAAGAGACTATCTGTATTGAAAATATACCAAAAGTAACCATATGTGGGATTCAACAAACATTTATGGAGTATTTACTATGTGACAAGTACTAGAACAGGGATTTTCAAAATGACATTTAATCCTTCCTACCACCTCCTATTTTATGGGTTAGAGAACAAAGTTATCTTATAAATTAAACCTATAGCTTCTAAGAGTTTAACCATGACAAATGGGAAAAATAACACAAATACCAGTGTCCTATTTATGTAAGAAGAACAGAATATAATGTCATTAATTCATTGATATCTTAGACAAATATAGAAAGTTAAACGTAGTCACTAATAATAACACACTGTCTATATGCAGTGATTCCACTGTTGGTGCTTACATAGGCAGCATGTGTTTGTGGTGGTGTTGTTAGTGTTGCTTTCTACAAGAGATAAATATCTTCTGTTTATTGTTTTATTCATTTTTTGTTTTTTTTTTTTATAGAAAGAGAAGTACTGTGGACATGAGTTGATGCAGATGAAGTCCAAATAATTGCCTTGAAACTTGCATGGCATTCCAAGTCAACTTAAAAGGCCCATGAAATTCAAAGCAGAAGAATCTAGCATGAGGCAATACTTAGGCTTTAGCCCTTTCTAGTTTTATAATAATTTGCTTTTCTTTTCTCTATGAATTCTTTATGACTCAGAATATCAAGATGCACCAACAGTTGCAGTACATAAAAGATCCTCCACCATGTGTAATCCATGCGGAGAACACCATTGGAGACCAAGGGAGCAGTCTGACCTTTCCCAGCACATTCACTCCATGTAGGAAGTAAGGATTTTATAGGACTGGTTTCAGTATCATCATAAAGGTCTACATCTCTGAAATATCTGGCCCTCTAGAAGTAAAACTTTTGATGTAATTATCAAGTAGCCATCGGTCTAAAATATTACTCTTTTTACTGTGTATATTAGGCTATGATTTTTGTTACTTATAAAATACAAAATTAAAATCCAAGTAATTATATATTCTTTGACTTTGGCCCAGTTTATCACAGGGAAATAGCAGATCTATAATCTTGACAAGGTTGTATCATCTGTTATGTTCCTAATAACCATAGACATATAGTTTATACTTATGAGTTTATACTTATATATAATAAATAAATTCAGTATTATGAAATATCTTCACACACTCTTATGATATGCTGTGAATACTGTAAAGGGATTTAAAGTAATCTTAAAACCAATGAACCTATAAAAACGTATCTCTATCAATGTAGTTAGAGCATCAAGGAAATATATCTTGAATTGCACCTACCCAGAGTAGTCTTAAAGAGCTTTAAATTTTTAAAATTGTATGTGAAGTCCTGCTGAGGAATCATGAATTATAACTTATTTTGGATTTGTAACAAGAAATAAATATATAAATGTACAAACATAGAAAAATAAGTTATTTTCCTGGTATCTTAAGTCATCAGAAAAAGACAGGGCAGATTTTTAAAGAATCCTTCATATCTTGTTTTCTTTGATTTGATAGTGTTCTTTTAAAGAGATTGAAAAAGACTAGAATTCATTACAAGTCCTTAATTGCCAGTTTCTCCACAAAATAGATGTTTATGTGCAGGCTTCAGAATAGCTACCATTCATTTGAGGGAGATCTTGTACAGCCGAAGTTGAAATAAACAGCAATGTTTTACTAAGTTTGCAAAAGCATAATTAGTCCTAGAGGCACAATATTTTTAAGCGTCAAACACTTGTTCTCCAGCTGTACTATGTGGATCTGTAGTTTCAGACGCGGCTTATAGCTCTCTCTTTGAAGTCCAAGCTTTTCCATGACTGACAAGCACTTTCACTATGTGTGTGCTCACAGAAACAGAACAATGCATTGCCACTACTTTGATAGGGGCATTTGCTACCTTATTTTTTTTTAGTTCAGTAGTGCATATAAACACTTCAAAATGGATTCCACTGGGGCCCAGTAGCATTAATTTGTGTTTGTTCTGTCATGCAATTATAATAGAGAAATGAAATAACTGATCGGGAAATTCACAGGTGGGCAGAAATGGTAGTTTAAATATATCTTTTCTACAATACTGTGTTAGAATCTACAGGGGGGGTCATAGTATTCATTTCCCTTTTTAAGAAAAATACCCTAGTGGAAATCATTTTGAAGTACTCAAAGGTTTTTGTTTTTAAGTAGCAGATTTTTTAAAATTTCTTTCGTGTATATAATAAATAACAAAGGCAGCATTTATAAAATACGTTCACTTTAAGAATCTCGTAGGGACTTCCCTGGTGGCGCAGTGGAAGAGAATCTGCCTGCCAATGCAGGGGACACGGGTTCGAGCCCTGGTCCGGGAAGATCCCACATGCCATGGAACAACTAAGCCCGTGAGACACAACTACTGAGCCTGCGCTCTAGAGCCCATGAGGCACAACTATGGAGCCCATATGCCACCGCTACTGAAGCCCGCACCTAGAGCCGGCGCTCAGCAGCAAGAGAAGCCACCGCAATGAGAAGCCGGTGCACCACAATGAAGAGTAGCCCCTGCTCGCTGCAACTAGAGAAAAGCCCATGCACAGCAATGAAGACCCAAAGCAGCCAAAAATAAATTAATAATAAAAAAAAATAATCTTGTAAGTAATGCAACCTTCTTATTGCAGCTGGTTCAGTCGGTACCTTCATGAGGTTGAGACCCAAGTCACTGGCATGGCACTAAGTGTTGGCCATGACATGTCTAAGCCAGCAGACCATGTTCTGTACTTTGGAAAGTGTATATCCTTATAATAACTACATTCATCTGAAGCCATACAAATTTTGATTGTTCCTATAAAGTATTAAAATGTATACCACATCATTTGGTCCAAATTCATTCTGCTACTTAAGGCAAAAAAGAAAAAAAAAAAAGAAAGAGTTAATAGCTACATGATAAAAAGAGATGATAGATAATTGAATCCCTTTGTACCAGGCAACAGACTCCTTGATTCTCATTCTTTTTGCTGTTGCTGATGATGCTTCAACTTGAAATACCCTTTCCTTCTAATTTCACCATTGAAATCTTATAGATGTTTAAAGATAAACCAAATTCTACCACCTCCCTTTGTTACTTAAATGGTGGTAACATCCTTCCTCTCTTGACATTGAAATTTTGAGAACAAGGATCATGTCTTTTTACCGTTAAATCCCTTGTCACATAGTAGATGCTCAAACATTATAAGTATGATAAATGATTTTATCCTTAACCTACACTAAGAAAAATAAAAAAAGAAATGTTATAAGACCTCACATGTTCTTGAGTCATATGTTCCTTATATTTCTGTTAAAACACTTTTCAAAATATATTATAGGCTTCTGACTTTAAAGAAGAGAATGATTTCCTCCCTGTAACATGACAATTTTATGATGATATAAAAGAATAATAAAAATATCCACAACAGCAAAGAGAATGGCAAAAAGACAAAAACAGACAGAAATCCAATGGAAGAGCAGTGACTGATTAGTCAAAGTCAGAGAAGCTACAGTTGAAATACTGAAATATGTGCAGTGGGAACTAGGGCCAAGGAGATGGTCATGCTTTAAAGTATAAATCTGTATACCTAGAGCAATGATGAGCTATTGAAAATTTTATGTTGGGAAAGTTGGCATAATCCAATCTATTACATTTTGCAAAGACAAATGAGACCTGGGGAAATATTTGGAATATATGTTAAAGACACAGGTTTAATGAACCCATTATATAAAAAGTTCTTATAAATTTATTTTTGGAAATAGAAATACCAGCTGACAAATGGGCAAAAGATATATAAACAGCCAATTCACATAAAGTAATTACAAATGTCTAGTAAATATAAAAATTTGAGTATCAATGAAACATTATTTTTTATTTATAAAATTTCAAAATCAAAAATTGTTAATGTTCATACTATTATACTCTACAGCCATTAGAAATTATATGGCTTGTAAATCAAATATACTTCAACAAAATTAATTAAAAAAAAATAAATCGTATGGCTTAATTACATATATTGACATCAAAATGCATTAATGATGCATAACTAATAGAAAACAGGGGTTCAAAAGACTATGTGTCACATAATTTTATATTTTGTGATAGTTATGCATGCATTCACACATACACATATGTGTGTTCCTGTGTGTGTGTGTTGCACAGAATAGAAACCTGGGAAAAATGATAACATCACATTATATCTAGATGAGAAAACTACTTTGAAATCAGAAAATTATAAAGCTATTCTCATTTTTTTTAAAAATGAATGTGTATTTTCATTCAAATGTTACATATGCTGAGCTCTATTTTCTGTACTTAGTACTGTAGCAAATGGTGTGGTGTTTGAAATGTTTTTTTGTGCTTAAGAGCAGCTGCTCTCATTAAGAGACAAGAATAAGTGTTTTTTAAACTGCTAAATCAATGCAAACCATTGCTAATAACAAGATAAGAAGTATAAATTATATATGCTACCTGAATTCACAGGAGAGAGGACTGTTGA
The DNA here is from genome assembly GCF_008692025.1 of Phocoena sinus. NCBI lineage: Eukaryota > Metazoa > Chordata > Mammalia > Artiodactyla > Phocoenidae > Phocoena > Phocoena sinus. The sequence continues at coordinate 64,543,455 of NC_045763.1, forward strand.
TTTCCAGTTAGAATTCTCAACATTCACTTACTCATTTCACTGAAAAATGCTGAGTTCCCAATTCCTATCAGTTGTTGGTAAGTCCCAGAATTATAAAATGTAAAATAGATTTCCTGACCTAAAGAATCTCAAAAGGAAGACAAATGGGTATACAAAGGAGGACAGTACATCAACATACACACAATAATATAAGCAAGCTCTGATTTGGTGGACTATGTAATAAGAATGCTTAGCTCAGCACTTCCTTTAAACTTCTTGGAGCAAGACTATTCAGAGTCTCACCACCACATCCTACACGCACGTGAGCACACACACACACACACACACACACACACACACACACACACACCACCACCACCACCACCACCGCCACACTAAAAGTCTGTGACTGGTGCAATTCATTACTTTCTCACAGTATCTTATGTTCCCCAACTTATGTTGTATCAGTAATAAGAGTGATAATTCATCCTACCTCAGTCTGATGCTTTGTCTTAATTCTCAGTTGTTTCAAATCTCTGGAAGGAAAATGGAGACTATGGTGCCTCAAATAGCAGCCTGACATTACTGAGAATGAGATAAAATAATCTCAAAATGAGGGTAACATAAAGAATTGAGCAAAGCGTATTTGGGCAAAAGAAGCTGACTATTATTTTGAAATCAATGGCATATTTTCACAGTAAGAAATAATATAAGAAATAGTAGTGGCTTTGCTACATGAGGAAATGAACTGGGATCTTTCCTTGTATTGTTTAATGTAATCTTCAAAAACATCCTAAGCAAGTACTCCCTCACGTTACAGATAAGTAAATTAGAGGTCAGAGAGTTGAAATAATCCAACTAAGACACAATAAGCAGTCAGATTAAGGTTCAAACCCAGTTCTGTCTAGCATCAAAAAATGCTACTAAACCATGTAAAGTTTTATAGTAATATTTTTGCAAAATATCTTCTTTAACAAAATAAATAGTTTTAAGCACTTAATAATGCTAGAAACTTAACTAGGCATTGTGAATAAATAAGTCAAAATCTCTTTATTTAATAATCTCACTTTCTAACCAATTACTCTCGACATACCCTGTTATTTCCCTTCTCTAATGCTAAGGTAATATAACCAAATAAATAAACAGAAACTATTTTTACAGAAATGAATGAATAGATGTAGGGCACTTTGAGTTTACCAGACAAAAGCATTCTATGAATTTACGGTGGTATAATTATTACAAAATGATGCAAAAGTTCTATGACTCATTTTGTCATGTACTTTGACTTTACTTTTCAAATGTAAACTTCCATACTCCTATTTTGCTCAATTTTAAAATTTGTTCATGTTTTAAACAGGAATTTAATACAGAGATTGCCAGTTCACTTGCATTTAAATTAGCATGAGATCACATTTAAAGGGTGGTGAAGCATAGGCCCTATTTCAAAAGGACTTGTACACAAAGAGACAGAGCAGTTCAGTGCAGAGATGCACAGCTGCAATTCTAGACATATTTTTGTCTTGGCAGAACACTCCCTCTTAAGCCCACAGTGCTGAGGAGCAAGGAATCCATATGAATCAATTGTGATTTATTATGTTGCCATTTAATCTATAATTTTTTGCACTCTGGGGAAGTTTGTGAAAACCCCCAATGGTAACAATGTACTTAAAGATAAAAACAAAGGCAAACCACATTTTCTAAAATAATGTTCAAGTTCACTCTTTATTAGCTCTTATCTGGAGAGATAAAAGTATAGTAATTATTCTTTTTATACACAAGAAATGTTCAAGCCTCTGCAAGTTTCCCTGTTTTTCTCCATTTCATTGATGTCTGTGCATGCACTCTAAGATTTCTTTAGATATTTTACATGTATATATTATGTTAACATGATAAATTTTCAGTTCACTTACAGTATAAACTTCTGATAAGGAGGAAACTTTACACTTTGCCCAAGGACACTAAATTTGGAATTTTAAAACTGGGATCAAGTTAAAACACTAACACTTTTAGAACAGGTTTATAAACAGAAGGGAGTGGTAAAGGACAAAGCTGTTAGGTCAGTTGATTCCCCTAAAGGGAAGGGACTTTAATCAAATGCATATAAGACCACTTGAGGGAGAAGAATAGGCATATGAAGAAAACCCTAAAATAGTATGCAATGGAAATATCCACCAAGAAACTCAATGGTTTTGCACTGGGAGAAAAAGCACTATTAAGAGAATAGCAAGATAAAAATGAAAGGAACCCAAATGCATTGAGGATAACAGCACAAAGAAGGGGACAGAAAAGGGTTGGATTTTGATTGAAAAATAGAAAGAAATATGGGACATAGAGTGAGATGTTTAGATGAATCAGATTTTGTTTAATTTTGGTTTAATCAAGGGTGTGTTGTTACGTTGAGGTTGTCATTACTCGAGAGAGTCCCAGTACAGTCAATCTACAAGAATATAGATTTCAGAAGTCTTGTACCTGGGAAACTGCTTGAGTTCTGCTTGGCCCAGACTTTTCTCCATACTTATATATACACAATTCTTTGCCGTTTATGATTCAAATAGGTAAAACAACACCAATCTATCATACATAACTTGATGAAATACTGCCACACACAGGTGAGACATGCCAGGACTTTAGTTAGACTAAAATTCCCCAAAGGAAGCTATCAGGTCCTCTTGGTCACTGATACATGTTACACTTAGCATATAAAAATTCTCAGTAAATTCTTGTTAAATAAATGAATGAAGGGAGGATATAAGAAATAAATAAAGGAATGAACATAGATTATTTTGAATAAAACACCAATAAAGACTGTCAATAGGTTTTTTGGTAGGATTACATGAGTCAATATATGCAAAGTATTTTGGACAGTATCTAAAAATTAGTAAGTGCTCTGTTAGCTATAATTATTATTTATTCATAAAGAAGGTAGAAGTTAGGGATAATAAGTTTGGAAAACAAACTGACTCAGAGCTGTTGAATAAGATTTAGAAAATAAACATTTTCTAAAGAGGGCTGGAAAACTCATATGGAATCTAGAAGGCATTAGTGTCTTGGTATCAGGAACTGCATACATGAGGTAAGACAGATTTCTCACAAATCTCAATTTGAGCGTTGGTATCTGATTGTTAATGATAAGTCCAGTTTCAATAAGGATTTTACTCAGTGGCTGGGAACATACAGAATAGATCAAAAAGAACAGCACTCACAGAAATGTGGGGCTGTCCTTAAAGGACCTAGAATGAGAGCAGGCTTCCCTGCAAAATCGTCAGAGAAAGCATTAAAACACATCTCCATACAATATACCCAGACCACCCTCCTGCTCACCACTTTTTACTTCCTGCTGCCCACTTTTACCCAACCTGATGAGACAGTCCCTTGCCATCAACCACCTGGGGGTAGTAGAGAAAGTTTAAATTTGTTTTCTGTATACATACATTTGTTGAAAAATTTGTTCAGCATCCAGGTCTGCTGAGTTATGAAGAAGAGGAGTATTTTTACCAGCAAAAGTAACAATTGGCCTTCTGTATCTATGAATTCAACCATATTTTTATATTTAAAAATATTTGAGGGCTTCCCTGGTGGCGCAGTGGTTGAGAGTCCGCCTGCCGATGCAGGGGACACGGGTTCGTGCCCCGGTCTGGGAGGGTCCCGCATGCCGCGGAGCGGCTGGGCCCGTGAGCCATGGCCGCTGAGCCTGCGCGTCCGGAGCCTGTCCTCCGCAACGGGAGAGGCCACAACGGTGAGAGGCCCGCGTAACGCATAAAAAAAAAAAAAAAAAAAAAAAAAAAAAAAAAAAAATATTTGAAAAAATTCCAGAAAGTTCAAAAAAGCTAAACTTGAATTTGCTGTATGCTGAGCACTATGAGTCCATGTGAATGATGTGACAGGTAGGCGTGCCCTGCCTGTAGCCTCCTACCATTCTACAGATTCTCAGTCTCTCTCCAGCATTCGCTCTTTGAGTTACTTGTGTTGGGTGCACCCTTTGTTTCTGTGAAAAAAATGAATCCTAAAAAGCAATGAAGTGAACAAAGCAATCCCTCAAAGGCTAAGAGGGACAGTAAAGTGCTATGTCCTGACTAGAGAATAAAAATCTTAGGTCTTTTGGGAAGTGGCACGCATCTTGCCAAAGTAGGCTGTGATGTAAGAATGCATTGCGCACTTGTGCAATAAAGCAGAAGGAAGCTGAAACTCACGGAAGTGTTAGTGCTTCCCCTAGAATGTCAAAAATGGTTTCTGGTTCATGATAAAGTGCTTGCAAAGACTGAGAAAGCATTCAATGTGTGGCTAGAGGACATGTCACAGGAGCATATCCCTGTGGATGGCAAAATTATGCATGAAAAAGCACTATGAGCAATGCTGTGAGAAGGTTGAGGAGAGCCAGAGGAAGGAATTTAAGGCTAGTACTGTAAAGGATAGCTGGCTAGCTATGCAAAGCCCTACAGCCTCAAGAATTTAAAGATCACAGGGGAGTGGTCATTGACTGATGCTGAGGCAGCACCAGTGTTCCCAGAAGAGCTCAAGAAACTCACAGAAGAGAAAGGCTACCTTCCAGAGCAAGTCTTCAACTGTAATGAAATGGGCTTGCTCCCAAAGAAGATGCACAATTGCACATTCATAAGAGTGCCAAGCCGACCTCAGAGTTCAAGGCCTGGAAATGTTGCTTTACTCTGTTGCTGTGTGTGAACACAACAGGTCACATGATCAATCCACGCCTCTCTGCCGAGCAAACAATTCCCAGACCCTTAAGAACAAAATCAAAAATTGCCTGTCTGTGTTCTGGAAGCACAACTAGAAGGCTTGGGTGATGATCACCTTGTTCTTAGAATGGTTCCATCAGTATGTCATTCCTGAAGTGAAGAAATATATTAAAGGAAAGGGACTGACATTCAAGGTTCTCCTCATAATTGGCAATGTTCCTGCCCATTCCCAATCTCTCGGTTTCACTGAAAAGAACATGGAAATGATGTTCCTGCTTCCTAACACTGTCACACTGCAGCCACTTGATCAAGGCATCATCAAGTACATTAAGGCAACTTATACTCACCTTATCTTCAGGAGGATTTGTGCTGCCCTTGATGCTAACTTTGGCTGCAGCATCATGGGTTTATGAAAGAACTTCACAACTGTAGTTACAATTTGATTATTGCATAGCCTATAGAGGCCCTCAGGCCCAAGACAGTCAATGCATGTTGGAAGCCTTACGGAGTGAGGTGGTCATTGATTTCAGGGACTTCCCCACTATGGGTACAGACGTCAAGAATATCTTGAAGGTTGCAAGGGAAGTTGCTGAGGAAGGTTTCTCTGACATGATCAAGGACAATGTCGAGGAACGCATAGAAGAGTATAACGGAACCCTTCCTAATGAGGAACTTGAATATCTGCTGAAGTCCTCTGCAGATGATGATGATTATGATAGGGAAGATTTAGGGGAGGCAGGGCCATCAATGTGGACACTTGAAAATTTTTCAGCAGTTTTTAAATAAGTGCAAGAATTAAAGGACATGATCCTTGAGTGTGATCCTTCTATGGAAGGAAGCCTCTGTGTCACCCAAGGAATAACAACATGCCTACAATCACTGCAAGATGTGTTTAAGGATGCAAAGAAAAAGAATAAAGAACTTCCTATACCAATGTTTCTCACTAATGCACCTGCAATTGTGAAGCCTCGACCTTCAACCTTGAAGATCTTCAGCCCTCAACCTCTGCAGATCCTGACATTAGTATTACTGATCCTCCTCCGAAGCATCAATGGCTGCAATCAAAACCCAGTTCTCCCAACATAGATGATCCCTCTGACATCCTGTCAGAAGGTTCAAGTTAGCCTGGTGTCTCACACTTACCTTTAGTGCCACACACCTCACCACCTCTCCAGATCATCACTGTAGGCAACATATGACAATCATCATTGGCCATCGTCTGAGGGTTATCAAGAGAGAAGAACCAGGGTTTTGGTGTTAACGGTGCGTGTGTGTATGTGTGTGTGTGTGTGTGTGCATGTGTGCGTGTGAGAGAGAGAGAAAGACAGAGATAGTGAATATTATAAATATATAATATTTATAATTATAAATATGTAATGTATATAATGAATATTATAAAAATATTCCATGTTTTATTGCATGTATTTCTCTTTCAAATCATTAAAGGAAAGCAAACTGTAGGTGTTGAAAGAAAAAAAAAGCATTACATTGTTGCTGACATGTACTATATAATTAGGCCTATGAGATCCTTGCATCTGTACTAAACACATACAGACCTTTTTTTTTTGTCATTATTCCCTAAACAATACAGTATAACAACTATTTACATAGCATTTACATTGTATTAGGTATTATAAGTATTCTAGAGATGATTTAAAGTATATGGGAGGATGTGCATGGGTTATATATAAAGCCGACACCATTTTATATAAGGGACTTGAGCATCTGCAGATTTCAGTATCTGCAGGGTTACTGGAACCAATCCCCTGGGGATTCTGAGGGACAATTGTATGGTCTTTTAGTGTTGACTTATTGTATTTATTTGGAAGCAAGCTTGCAATTTTAGTGACATGTTCTCATGGTTGTTAGATTGTATTGTTATGCTAAGGTCCTGTGTTTTTGTTTTCCTATCTAGCTGCCTTTGTTTGCCACTCATTTTTGGCCAACATAATTGCTCAGAGGAGATTATTCCTACCTCTAGCACCCTTCTCCAGGCTTAAGAAACAAAGGCATTGCAGGGCATCTCTGCCAGCACTAGCCTTAAGAAGCTATTGCTGTGCTATTTTTCAGCAATGAAGGGAATGAACATAGCTTCAAAGAATGTATTTGCCAATTTTCAACTGTCCTAGCCTTGTGGGTTCTTAGACATTCAACTTGCAGGAAACATCATGAATTGATTTTTAAAGTACTTTCCTACTCTTTCCCACCAAACCTTACTGTCCTCTCCATAGCGATATGTATTTACCCTTAATATCATATCATTTTTTAATGCATCCTCTAAAAAACCATACTCATTGCCCTATTTTATGCAATGAGGAGAAACTGTCTTTTGCACTTTCTTGTAAACATATATTTTGATCAGTTTATGGGATATTTTCAGGGTGACTTTTTATTTTAATCACATATGGTGATGAACTGATATACTATTTCTGTTTGGCATAATTCTGTTGCTTTTTTGCTCACTAAATAGTAATGACAGACATGTTGATTCCCACAGATAACATAAACCATTTTATTTTACAAATAATATGTGGAAATGGTTTGATAGATGTGATAAAGTGCATATAAACAAGATAATGAGAAGCATTTATTTTCTAATGCTATATTAAATGATTCATAAACAAAAACATATTCCTTCTAAACCACTATAGTCTAAAATATTTATCCATGACCCTAAAGTAAAAACAAACAAAAACTAGACCCACTTTAATGAAAATCTTTAATTTTTGTTGCTTATATTAGAAATCAAATTTTGAATTACCTGTTACTCTCATGATATCATAAGCAAATGAGTCCAAAAATAGCACAATAATCAGAATCTAAAATGCAAAATGTAATAGCACAAATCAAATGGAGAGATATATTGCAACTTCAGAGAGGTTGGTGTTTCATTGGAACAACTTATTTTTTAACAGCACTGCATTAACGTTTATTCATAAAAAGATAAGTCAAAGATTGGGAAGAGGTACTTGTACCAGGCAAAACTTGGTAAAGTATTATTATCTTTTATACATAAAGGACTCATAAAAATGATAAATAATACAACTGAAGTAGAGAAAATACCTAAGTAGGTATTTACTATAAAAGGAAACAATGGACAATAAAAATCTTAAAAAGGACCTTGTGAGAAACATGAAAATGAATGTTAAGACTGCAATGAGATACTTTTTACACTTAGCAGACAGCTAAACAATTTTGACAAAATCAAGTATCTATAAGAATGGAGGAAGGGGAACACTGCCGGTAAGAGTGTAATTTATTTAAACAACTTTTTTTTTTTTTTTTTTTTTTTTTAATGCCGTACGCGGGCCTCTCACTGTTGTGGCCTCTCCCGTTGCAGGGCACAGGCTCCAGACGCGCAGGCTCAGCGGCCATGCCTCACAGGCCCAGCTGCTCTGCGGCATGTGGGATCTTCCCGGACCAGGGCATGAACCCGTGTCCCCTGCATCGGCAGGCGGACTCCCAACCACTGCTCCACCAGGGAAGCCCTAAACAACTTTTGAAAACATTTGACATAATTTCTTATTACGACATATGCTGTAAGCAATGATTCCTTTTCTATACATATACTCTGGAGAAATTTTTGAATTTTGAATTAGTAGACAATCACTAGAATGTTTTTAATAGTATTATTCAAAAAAGCAAAATTCTAGAATCAATCCAAATACCTTTCAAAAGGAAATTGAGTGGATAATTTGGGATAGGTTCATACAACAAAGTAGTCCATGTAGATGAAGAATCAATGAACTATAGGTTCCAGCATCAACATGGATGAAGTTTTGAGGGTGGTAAGTTGAGTTCATAAAAAGCAACTTACAAGAGGCTTCACATACTGTGATATCATTTTGATGAAGTTCAAAAACTGCCAATGTTGAAAAATATATTATTTAATGATATCCTATTTATGAGCTTAAAATCTATAAGCAAGAGTATGATAAACTAAAAATTCAGAATAAGAATTATCTCTGTGAATGAAGGAGATGCATTGTAGGAAGAACGTATAAGGAGCTAAAACAATATTGGTTTGATCTATGCCTTAAGTAGAAAGCTAGAAGCATATCTGTTTTCATTATTATACTTCATAACTTACATATAAAGTTCATATATATATAAATCATTACATAAACATTTATTTTATATCTATATACATAGATATAAAATTCTTATACCTATATGTATATATAAATATTACATAATAACCACATTCTTACAAAAAATAGAGTCTGGTAGCTTTAGCAAGTAGATTGCTTATGTATGTTCTGAACATAGGAAAACATTGATCCAGCATTCAAAATTCATAGAACAAATAATCAGTACTAGATATTAAGAACTGACAGGTTTTCACTCATTGGAGGCCTTCAAAGACAGGAAAATTTTTATTTTTTTCCTGATTATACTTCATAGACAATCAAGACATAGAACTTGGGAAGCCCATAAACCCTTTCTGCAAAGTTATTTAATATGTGCCTCCAGGCTGGTCTGGTGTCATGTGATCTGTCCACCTGGCACTACTTTGTACCACAGGTGGGGGGAAAGGAGGAAGGGAAGATGTCAAACTACATGTTATACAAAGAACTATGAGGTGGTTACTAATATCAGGATTACCCAAATCAATCATATCTTCTCTGTAATGGAGTAAGTAGATAAATCTCAATAATGGCCAATAGAAATTATTACATTTCAGCTACTGAGCAGACAATGCACATCACTCAATTGCTAGAGTTGTTTTGGATCTGGATCAACATTTTCATAGCTAAACCCTCTTCTAAACTTTGAAAGCCCCAGATATTTTGTCATTACATTGTCTCTGTGGGGTTTGGCTGCCCAGCCAAGATCACTGTCTTCCCAATATTCACATCTATATTTAGGAGAAATACCTATTACTTTTGATAAAAATATTCTAAGACATAATCTTGCTGTAACTGCATCAATATTCACAATAACATTTCACAATATGTATGGACAATTTCTCCAATACAACTTACATGTTGCCACGTATGTAGTTCTTTGTGTATTCATACATAATTTTAAATGGAACATATTAATAGATTTTCTAAAAAATTAAGTTTATATTCCACTTCAAAAGTAAACCTGTATATGGCAAAAAATATTAACTGTAAAAGTATAACATAAGATGAAAAGTAAAAGCCTTTCTCAGCTTGATCTCTCACTCAGTCTCCAAGTGTAACCACAGAGATTCTTATGTATCTTTCCAAAAGTAAATCTTCTCTGAGTATATCCACTTATTTATCTCTTTCTTGGACAAATGATACAATGTTCTATGTAATGCTTTACACTATTTTGCATTTTTTTATTGGGAAACCTTTTCACGTCAATTAGTTCAGTTCCATAGTTTCATTTGTGTTTACAAACAAGGCTTCCATACGCATACCACATATATATATATATATATTTTTTTCTCACTTGTTCAAATATACATCATGCATTACTGTACTCCTGGGGAAGGGGAACATTTTCACTGTGATCCAGAAACTATATATACGTATAAAATCGTGTGTCACAGAACTGTTCATTAACATTTTGTCTAAGATTAAGCAATGAAATTAGACACATACCTAGTCTGACTAAATCAGAATCATCTCTGAAGGAATCCCAAAGAATTCAGCTAGTATGCTTCATTGTTCTTTTCTCTATACATATCTTCCTCCAGCATTTCTCTTCGTTCTGGCATCACCACCAGCTTTGTCCTATACATTTTCCCTACTGTGATTCTGATAACTTTCTCCCAACCACATGTGCTGAATTATTTATTTGAATCATATGAAATTTCTATTTTAGTAGGTAAAAAATGATTGAATATTGGCAATTTCATATGGCACTATTCATAGTTTATTACTCCTTTAAGGCTGGGAGTGGAAATGCACCTCATTGACCATTACTACATGTTGATACACATTTTTATTTGCATAATCAAAAATATTATTAATATAATTTCCTTCCTTTGACCCCCCTGTCCTTACCGTAACTGTCACTGATCTTTATACTTGACTACTAAAGAGCTGCAATTTACTGTTTTGAACTAATCAGTTTTCTTGCACCATTGTTTTTCTTTTAGGTTTACCTCACTTGAAGCATTCTAGCAAAATTGAAAGAACTGTTCATACTTAAGTGTAAATCCTAAGTGTAAACGTAGAACACTCCAACTTTATCCCAGCTGTTCCATTCCAGTAAGCTCCACATTTCCTTGTACCCTATACAGATCTATCTTCATTATTTATTAATGGTAAACTTTACTACATGAGGCATGCTTTTGATTCTTTGTATAATTACTGTAGTGAGCATTATCTATTCCATGTCTCATCTAATATGCCAATGAGAAAACCTCTGTTTTTTCTAAATTAAAATATTGTTACTTCCAAACTAAATGTTTTGCACAATGAAACAGAAAAGATATGCTTTTTTTCTTCAGATAAGAACTTTTAGTTTACTGCTTTGGATGGCAGGAAGGTCAGAGCTAAAATCAGAGCATACTGAAACTAAAACAACTGAAAAATCCCTAACTTTAGTCCTGACATTAGCCCTAAACCTAACTCTAGTTTGCTTCATTCCTTTCCACAACTAGACTTAAAATTGAAATGTCTACATTGACATTCTTACCAAAACTTACAATATTTTAGTAACTTCATATCTTTTTTAAGGAATCAAATAAAATAAATAATAAACAAAAATAATATGGAAAACCTATTATAGGATAATTTAGAGTAAATCTACCCAAAAAATTAGTATCCATAAAAATTAATAAATTTATTTTTGAAATAGCATATGGATCATAACTATGTCTTGATTTGATTTTTAAAATAATTTAGTATTATGAATTTCAGAGTCAGATGATAGCTGAAATCAGGATTAAGCCAAAAAAATTTTTTTAAAGAAATGGAAAATACTGTGTATGATACTATGAGGGTGGATACATGTCACTATACCTTTATCCAAACCTATAGAATATATAACAGTAAGAGTGAAAGAGTGAACCGTAATATAAACTATGGACTTTGGATGATAATGATTTGTCAAAGTAGGTTTATCAATTGTAACATATGTACCACTCTGATGTAGGATGTTGATAACAAAGAAGGCTATGCACGTGTGGGGACAAGGAGTATATAGGTCATTTTCCAATTTCTCAGTTTTGCTGTGAATGTAAAACTGCTCTAAGAAATCATCTTTATAAAAATAGATTGAAATGATTATATAAGAATAACTTATTTTGTATCGACAGAACTTGAATGCTTACCTTTAATTTCATGAAAATTCCTGAAGTTTAAAAACAATGCTACCTTTCATAACAAAATATTTCTCCTCCATCATCTTTTTTTTTTTTAACACATTGTTTTTTGGCTTACAAAGGTAAATGTCTGCCCAAATCTGAGTGAATGTGCACAAATTCAAAAATAAAGTGTTTAGCCAGTACAGTTTAATGCTTCTGAGAAAAGCTAAACTAATTCCAATTCCTTCGTAAGTACTCATAATTGAAATGGAGGCAGATGGCTTTGGATCTAAAATATTACCAGAGGTAAGAATTATGGTATTTACAGTTATTAATAACTAAACTTAAAAATTGATTTACCTTTCTGTGACATGAGTCTAAGTTCAGTCCTTAACTGTACCTGTATTGTCTGCTTCTCATTTATCAATAAAACTATATATATGCACATATATATATGTATATATATATATATACATATATACCCTTTTCACTTTTGTTTTATGAGGGAAATGACCACTGACACACTCGAGTACTTATATCCTCACTCCCAGCTTAGTGGATATGTGGTTCATGATGTGCAAGGTAATAACACAAGATGATATAGTCTGATCACTACAAGTGTCAGAGTGGGAGACTATGAAATCTCTTTAGGTATACTGGCAAGTAGCCTTGTATTTATGAATCAAAGTTCTCAATTCCCACTATAAGTAAGTAAAGGCATCTGTTACCACATTCTGTTCAAGTGAAGGCATGTGTTCTGCACAGAATTCCAAAATCAAGTGTAGTCTGCAGCCCCGTACTTTGGAAACTCATTTTTCTCTAAAATTTAAGTGTTAAAGTATGTATGTTGCATGTGATACCATCCATTATTTCAAGCATAGCCTAATTTAATTTATCTAATAATTTTGTATGTTGACCCTCTGTGACTCGATGTTCTGGGACTACCCATTTTCACTATGTCATTTATTTAATGGGTAAGAATATTAGGTTTTTCATCAGTTTTGTCATTTGTAAAATGAGAGAAATTACCCACTTCATTGTACTGTTTTGAGTATATGTATCAACTGCTCCCTGCTCAAGTGGGCAACAGGAGTGCTGCTTTGTTTTCTAGGGGACGTATGTGATGTGCAGGACAGGGGGTAGGGGGCAGCAGTAAGTAGTTCTTAAGGATTTTTAAGAACTAGGACTTAGATAACTGAGAGGAGGGGGAAAAAAGGTACCTTGGAAAACTGTAAGCCAGAGGAAAACTTTCTCCCAACTAAACAATAAAACTGTTTCCCTGGGCTTCCCTGGTGGCGCAGTGGTTGAGAGTCCTCCTGCCGATGCAGGGGACACGGGTTCGTGCCCCGGTCTGGGAAGATCCCACATGCCGCGGAGCGTCTAGGCCCGTGAGCCATGGCCGCTGAGCCTGCGCGTCCGGAGCCTGTGCTCCGCAACGGGAAAGGCCACAACAGTGAGAGGCCCGCGTACTGCAAAAAAAAAAAAAAAAAAAAAAACTGTTTCCCTGGGCTGCAACTGGAGAGAGATCTGTGAGTCCTGGATAACCTCAGGGGGTTGCAATATCCTGAGAAAAAGGCTATGTGGTTTTTCTTAGGAAACAAACCCATACACCTCATGGGTACCCAGCATTACAAAAGATTTCTCTGACCTACTCATTGCAGAAAAGTAGTAGAGAGACCCTAGGTCTGAAAGAGCCAGGTAATCAGAGACAATGGATGCTCAGTTAACCAGTGAGACACACGAGTGATGATCAAAGGCCTAACAGTCTGCAAGCTCCCAGAACTTTGACACAATTCTAGGAGCAGAAGGAGGAAGCATTTGAATGACAGTTTTAGAATTCCACGCCAATTCAACTGAATGCAGACTCAGAAGCAACATGCTGTTAATTTGTAGGAGCTGAAGACATACCATGTTTCTTGCACACCATGTGGTGTGGACAGAGATTTAAACTTGATCTGAGTGGCTAACACAGTGCTCAGTATTTAGTAGGTGCTGAATAAAAAAAATATTGTATCTGTTTTTTCTTTTTTGGTCTAAATTTTTAAAAATATAAATTAAAGGAGCTATGGTACTCTGACAGGAAAACACAAAGTTCTCAAGCTTCATATGCAGGAGAATAGGGAAGAGTCACAGTCCAAAAAATAAAGTGAAAAATGCTTTACTATTAGGGTTTCAACACCCTATTGGACAAGTAAGCTATCTATAGAAACCAAGAAGACTAAATATGCTATATTGCTAACCCAACTTTTCTTCTTCATGTTTCCCAGGTTTGAAGCCATAATATTCCTGATGAGCTTGCTATGTTACCTCCTGTTTCAACGGAAACTCAAAATTCCAAATTATCCTTCATACGACACTGGAACAGCAAAATGATGTAAATGAAAGAATTAATGAAATCTAAACAAAGTCTGAAGCTTAATTCATGGTAATACACTAATGTTGGGTTCTTAGGTGTGACAAATACAGAACAGTAATGTAAACTGAAACTGGGTTGAGCTTATACAGAAATTTTCTGTATAATCTTTGAAACTTTTCTGTGAATTAAAAATTATTATAAAATTTAAAGTTTATTTGTAAAAAATGATAAATCTTTTGATGCCAACATATTTTTTAATTGAAGTGGTTCCAGACAAGGCACAAGGTGAAGCCTAATGTAGATTCCATCCGGCTTATATTGAAAGCATTGTGGTGAGTACTTACTCTGTACAGTGAGTTGGAGGATATTTTGATGAATTACATATAGATTATTTACTAGCAGGGGCTCAAATGTGTACATGAATAATTATAATTCAGAGAGTTATATTTGCCATTCTTATTAGAATTTATAGGTGAGAAAGTACCTTGTCAAATTACAGGATCAAGAAAATTTTTGATTTAAAAAATTTAAGGAGAAAGTATCATTTGAATTAGACCTTGAGTGATTGCTTGTGTTTGAACATGTACTGATTAGGAAAAGGATACAAAGAAAGAATATACCACATAAAGTCACTAGGGTATACAGAGGTTTTTTTGTTTTTTTTTAACATCTTTATTGGAGTATAATTGCTTTCTAATATTGTGTTAGTTTCTGCTGTATAACAAAGTGAACCAGCTCTATGTATACATATATCTCCATATCCCCTCCTTCTTGCATCTCCCTCCTACCCTCCCTATCTCACCCCTCTAAAGCACCGAGCTGATCTCCCTGTGCAATGCAGCTGCTTCCCACTAGCTATCTATTTTACATTTGATAGTGTACAGAGTTTAGGGGACATAAAATACAATGGTGATGATTTTTCCAGTACTGCATATAAGGAACTTGGAGTTCCCACTCCATTCTAACAAGTAAAGAGCTAAACATACTGAAAGATCAACAACTCTTCTTGAATGTGTAAGAGAGGGTAGGACTCAGTGGGAAATGCTGACCCCAAGATTATAGAGAGACAGACAGTTGAATAAAAAGAGTTACAGGGCTTCCCTGGTGGCGCAGTGGTTGAGAGTCCGCCTGCCGATGCAGGGGACACGGGTTCGTGCCCCGGTCCGGGAAGATCCCACATGACGCGGAGCGGCTGAGCCCATGAGCTATGGCCGCTGAGCCTGCGCGTCACAGTTTCCCAGAGACTCATGAGCAGAAATAACCATGGGAACCAGTGATGGGGTAGGAAAACCTGAACTGTAATTAACAAATTGTTCAAGACTCAGTGCGGACAACTCTGAGAGCTAAAAATTCCAGAGAAAGCCAGTCATAAAGGGGTCCCACAATATTGGGAAATTTACCTCCCGTTTCTCACAGTAAATACTGTATCTAAGAAAAATCCCATCCTGCTTCAGGCAGAGGGAGGAGAAAAGTAACCATTTTGAAATGCACCAGAGCACTCCATTCTACTTAACAGAGCCTGCCTTCTCCGGAAATTAGTTAACCAGACCCTAACCTTCTGGGGTATTATCAGAGCCTACCTTACTTAGAGGAAAGGAAATAATTAACCATAGCCAGCTCTATCCTTCCACACAAGGGAAAGAAAAAACCCAAATGTACCCACTCTACCCACCTTGTCCCACCTAAGAGTGGATAAAAAAAAAAAAAAAAAAAACTCTTGTGAAGTTCACATTCCAAGCAAGGCTCACTAAAAAACTGAGACCTAATCATAGGACTATATGCCACATAGCTTCATTCACAATTGCAACACTTGGAAGCAACTAATATCCTTCAGTAGGTGAATGGATAAACTGTGGTATATCCAGACAATGGAATATTATTCAGTGCTAGAAAGAAATGAACTATCAATCTATGAAAAGACATGGAGGAAACTTAAATGCATATTGCTAAGTGAGAGAAGCCAAGCTGAAAAGGCTACACGCTGTATGAGTCTAACTATGTGACATTCTGGAAAGGTATAACTGTAGACACAGTAAAAAGATCAGTGGTTGCCAGACGTTGGGGGAGCAGGCATGAATAGCCAGAGCACAGAGGATTTTTAGAGCTGTGAAAATACTCTGTATGATAATTTAATGATGGTTACATGACATTTTACATTTGTCCAAACTCATAAAATGTACAACACCAAGAGTGAACCCTAATATAAATTATAGACTTTGGGTTATAATGAAGTATCTATGAAGGTTCATTGATTTTTAACAAATATACCACTCTGGTGTTGGATATTGATGATGGGGGAGGCCATGTGTGTGTGAGCAGAGATATATCGGAAATCTCTGTATTTTCCTTACATTTTGCTGTGATCCTTAAACTGCTCTAAAAACTAAAGTCTTAATTTTAAAAAAAGCACTTATTAAAAAATAAGTGGAAACTGAAAATAGTTTAATTTAAAAAAATAATTAATTTAAAAAAAAGCACTTATTTAAAAATAGTGGAAACTGAAAATAGATTATGTTGCAGCATTTTGCAGAGCACATTAAAGATCACATTATTGTGTTTTATTTAACTTTGCAGTGTTTTGACTTAGGAAGTAATTTATCAAGGCACTAATTACAAAATACTGCATTCTTCTAGAAACAATATCTTATTTTAATACAGACTCAGGGAAGGTTCCAATAACTTTCTCACTCTTTAGGATGAATTAGAATCCCCCAGGAAAGAGATCCTGGGGAATAGAGAAAGCCAGCAGCTGGGAGAGTTCAATGTGAAAGCAGAACAGTTCATCAAAAGCAAAAGTTGACATATACCACATAGTGATGTGGGAAAGTAGTTATTCCAAAGGACAGAAAGTAACCGATTTCCCCACAGATCAACAGCATATAAGGATATGGAAAACAAGACAAGAAAATTATGTAAAAAAACATATGGTCACACACTACCAAACGTAAAATAGATAGCTAGTGGGAAGCAGCTGCATAGCACGGGGAGATCAGCTCGGTGATTTGTGACCACCTAGAGGAGTGGGATAGGGAGGGTGGGAGGGAGGGAGATGCAAGAGGGAAGAAATATGGGGATATATATATATGTATAGCTGACTCACTTTGTTATACAGCAGAAACTAACACAACACTGTAAAGCAATTATACTCCAATAAAGATGTTAAAAAAAAAAAAAAAAAGCATATGGTCAGCATAAGGAAAACCGAGATCCGAGTCCAAGTTTTTGTGCTCATATTTAAGATTGGACTCCAGATTTGCAAAGAAAAGGAATTGATAAGATCAGTACTTGGTCTTTGTAAAGAGAAGATAAAATAGGAAGTTGATTATTATAACTAGATTCCTAACTCCTTCCAAATTCATAGAGCATGCTTTACCTTCCCTGACAAAATTAAAGGTACCTCTAATCTATGCCCCCTGCCTGTGTAAGAAATCCCTGAGATGGCAGGAAACACTTAACGCTATTGAAAAGGGCTGTTGAAGAATGAGAAATTCTTGGCCAAAAACAGAGGTTCAATAGAAATTATATACCAAGTACCAAGGAGAATCGCCAGGACCTTGGACCGAGAAATGTTGGTTGGTACCAAAAAGTAAAAACAACACCCGAAGGATGGTCAAAAATAGACGTGCTAAATCTACTTAAACTAGACCACACAGTGATGCCTGTGCACGTTAGAAAGCATACTTGATGCAGGGGAATTAACTGTTCAGATTTCATTTTTTCTTCTGTTCTCCCCAACTTAGAAAAGTTAAACATTTCCCAAGGTATGTGCAACTTAGGTTAAATACACCTTCTTTCCTTATCAACTTTCAAATAGAAAGGTCATCATAAATCCCTGAACTCTAGTCTTGTTCTGAGTCATATTAAATCCTATGATCCATGAGGGTGGCCACAGATGCAGGAGTTGCTGCCTCTGGAACAGTTAACAATATAGAATAAGGAATATCTCAGGTTTCACTTACCAAAGCCAAGTTATCAGTTAGACACTGAGCCCTTAGAATGATACAGAACCCAAGTTTTCCAAATTGGAAAACATGTTTCTATTTTTCACAATTCTTCAGGTCTAATATGACAAAGCAATAATGCCTAAAGAATCTAACATAGGGCTTCCCTGGTGGCGCAGCAGTTGAGAGTCCGCCTGCCGATGCAGGGGACACGGGTTCGGTCCGGGAGGATCCCGGTCCGGGAAGATCCCACATGCCGCAGAGTGGCTGGGCCCGTGAGCCATGGCCGCTGAGCCTGCGCGTCCGGAGCCTGTGCGCCACAACGGGAGAGGCCACAACAGTGAGAGGCCCGCGTACCACAAAAAAAAAAAAAAAAAAAAAAAAGAATCTAACATAGAAAATAAAATATGCATTAGTTTATTTAGCATGACTGACCATATCAATGATATTTCAATATCTTATAATCTGAGGCAGAATCATTCATATGTGCAAAACTTTATAGGTAATGTCTATGCTCATGTAATTGCACTTTCTGTGTAAAGTTAATTAAGCTCAGATCTATTGAACCCAAAAGGAAAGGAAACTAAGAAGTGTTAACTGGCAGTGATGTCCTAAATAATGCACTTGCTGTTTTACATAAATAAATTTATGCTCTGAAAACAGTAGCAAAATTATATATACCTTACATCATGTATGTGAGTCCTAGCATATTTTATTTTACATTATCTTTTAGAGAGATCAAGATGAATAAATAAGCTTATTGGCAGGTTGTATTTATTTTCTAACAATATTTTCTAGAACTAAAGCTGTATAAATAAGTAAAAGAGAGACTTTGATGATGAGAGAAACTATATTTTAAATGGATATATTATAAAGATATAAAATATACATTAGTGTTTTTAAGCAGGAAGTGATTTAATTGCTTCTTTAAAAATCACCTTTTGTCTTCCTATAAACTGAATATTCTCTTCTGACATTTTAATACACTTATATCTCCAGCCTCTTTGAACATTCTGCATCCATTCCTAGGTCAGGTATTTCCATCCTCAAATCATTTACTCTGTCATCATTAAATATGAAATTAAAAGAAGTTTTCGTTACTTATCTTCAATAATATTCAAACTGATCAACCACAGTGAAATGCAGCTTAAAGTTTATGAGTTAATAAATTAAAAGAAATGACAAGACAAAGTTGAGTTGATCAACATTTCTGCTTTAATTTTCCAGAAATCAATAAAATTAAATTATTTTGACAAGGACATAAATAACTTGACCCATTTAGATACAATCTAAAATTATAGAAATAATATGAATATCATTTTTCTTAAAAAGGAAAAAAATAATATATTTATGAATGGGCTGTGATAAGGAAAAATTGGTATTTTTTATTTGCTATAGCAAACAACACTTTACCTACAGTGTACAGTTTTTTCAGCTAAATTTTTTTGGCAACCTCTTAAATGGCCTATAAATTTGTGAGTCTTTCAATGTTATCTTGTTAGGAAAGTTCTCTCTGAGATGTAGCCAGAGAAAAATCTGTTTTCATTTAGAAAAAATAAATAGATTCTGTCACTGTGATGCCATTCTAAATTAACTCAGTGTACAATTTAAAAATAAAATATTTAAGTGGTTAAAAAAGCAATAATATTTTCGTACTTGTTTGTTTTACATGCTTAGTGATATATGCACTTTAAATTATTTCTAATGAAAGTTGCATGAGATAAAAAATAAATCCCCAATGAAGCACAATAAATGTGGGGCAAAGACTATAAGGGCTGTAACTAGGAGATTCACATAAAGTAGGAATAGGCTCTAATAGCTTTAATTCAGAAAGTATCCATCCTGCTTTCTATTTCTTCATCATTTTACAGTCCAACTTTTTCCCTATCAAAGAAAAAACTATAATCATAGAATTTCAAGTTTTAACTTTTTATAGTTGGTTCTGATCAGATATGGGGCTTGATGCTGTGATTTCAAATGTGAAGATAAGGATACCTGTTCTGAAGAGATTACGGACTAACAGAAGGAGCTGAGACTCACAATTAATTACAAGTCACTGTCATTTATGTTAAACCATATAAAATTCCAAATATATCATTTTACCTACAAATATTGTAAATTTATATGATACAATCTAAGATTATGCCAAAACATAATGATTAAAATGCTGCCGAATCATAGAAGAAGTAAAAAAAATTGTTTGCTCCCAAAAATATATGAATATTAAGTTTAATAAAATTACATACTAAGCTATGAATCTCAGAAGTTTGAAGGATAAAAAGAAATTTAAATATGTTTTAGAAGTTTATTAGAACTTTTTAAATACAAAATTCTGGTACCTTAAACTATAAATCTTAGGAATTCTGATGTCATCCTTAAATACATACACACATTAATACATGCATGCACAGACATTTGAACTTTTTTTCACTCCTAAAATTTGATTATGCTTTACCCATTTAGAGATGCCAGGTCAGTGTTTCCTAATCAATGTAAAAGCCATAGCAAACCAGTATGCCTCAGAACTTGCTAATGACTATTAAATATAAATTTAATAATAATTCTATAAAGATGGACTCTGGCTGATTAAGAAAAATCCTCTTTAAAATATACTGCTACACTGGAATAAGAAGTGATTATATAATTAATTAACTGAATTACAATGAATAATATTTATTAACTTATTTTTTAATACTATAAACATTATTTTCTTCATCTGTAACTCAAAAAATATATAACTAAAAGTAAGAATGATCTAGGTCAAAATGTATTTTTTTAATATCTGAAATATAGCTTTTAGTTCTCCAACATTTAGGAATTTTCTAGATATCTTTTTGTTATTTATTTCTAGCATAGAACATATTCTGTATGAATTTAATCTTTGGAGATGTGTTGATATTTGTTTAATAGACTTCTATATGGTCATTTAAAAAAATGTTCCACATGTGCTTTAATAGGTTGTATATTCCACAGATGTTGGGTGAGTATTCTCTAACTATCCACTAGAGCAAATGTGTTAATTCCGTTGTTCAAATTTCTATATCCTTATTTTTTATCTACTGGTCAATCAACTACTGAAAGAGATGTTTAAAAAAATATATATCTCATGCTGTGATTGTGGATTTGTCTACTTGCTCCTGTGGATCTGTCAATTTTTGCTCTATGTACTTTGAAATTTAGAATAGTTACCTCTTCCTGATTAATCGAGTCTACTACCATTATGATTTGATCCAACTTTTATTAAATAATGCTTTTTGCCTTAAAGCTTTTTTATCTAACATAAGAACCAGCTTTATCTTGATTAGTTTTTGCATGGTATATATCTTTTCTCTCAACATTAGGGAATCCTATATTTTTAATGTGTCTCTTGTTAAAATATATATATAGAGAGAGATGAATATATACATATATATATACAACTGATTGTGCTTTTTAAAGGTCTGACGATCTTTAACTGAAAGTTTGTCCATCTACATGGAATGTAATAATATTTTAGTATAAATAAGCATCTGGCCATGTATTTACTCTTTATCTCACCTGTTCTGTATTCATTTTCCTTTATTTTCTTCTTTCAAACTTCCTGAAATTTGTTTTCTTTTTTTTTCTTTTATAAGATCTTTTCATGATTGCCTCAGAAACTACAATATGTATCCTTGACTTTTAAAAATTTGGAATTGATTGGTAGTTTCGTTTTTTTTTTTTTTTTTTGCTTCTCCCTGACTATGCAAGAAATATATATCTCTTTAACCCCACTTATTTCCTTTTCATCTTATGCTCTTTTACTGTTATGTATTTTATTTTTCTATATGTATTAAACCCTAAAAGGCACTGTACCTATCGCTGTGCAGTCAACATTCATTCAGTTTAACACACATATTTACCTTTTTTATTGCTGTTGTTTTGTTTTGGGGGGTTTTCTTTGGCCGAACCACATGGCATGTGGAATCTTAGTTCCCCAACCAGGGATCAAACCCATGCCCCCTGCAGTGGAAGCACGGAGTCTTAACCTCTGGACTGCCAGGAAATTCCCCATTTTTGCCATTTTATTCCTTCCTTCCTCCCTCCCTCCCTTAGTTTTCCTTCTTTCTTTCCTCTCCTCTCCTCTCCTCTCCTCTCCACTCCTCTCCCCTCCCCTCCTCTACCCTCCCCTCCCCTCCTCTCCTCTCCTCCCCTCTCCTCCCCTCCCCTCCTCTTCCCTTTTCTTTCTTTCTTTCAGCTTTCCATCTGGGGTAATTTTCCTTCTGACTGAAAAACACATTTTAGAGTGCCCCATTGGAGTTACCAGTTGGGGTATGCTGGTGATAAACTCTTGCTTTTGTTATTCTAAAAATGTCTTTATTTTGCCTTCATTCTTGTTGAATACTTTTGCTGGTTGTTGACTTTTAAGGATATATGTATTTTCTTTCACTGTGTGAAGTATATTTTTCCACTACCTTCTGGTTTCCTTGTTGATGTGGAATAATCTGTTGATTGTTCTTTTTTTCTAACTGCATTTTATTTTGTTTTGTTTTGTTTTTTGCGTTATGTGAGCCTTTCACTGTTGTGGCCTCTCCCACTGTGGAACACAGGCTCTGGACGCACAGGCTCAGTGGCCATGGCTCACAGGCCCAGCTGCTCCACGGCATGTGGGATCTTCCCGGACCAGGGCACGAACCCGTGTCCCCTGCATCAGCAGGCGGACTCTCAACCACTGTGCCACCAGGGAAGCCCTCTAACTGCATTTTAGATGTTTTTCTTTGTCTTTGGCATTCTGAACTTTCACTGTTATATGGATGGATGTGGATTTCAGTCTACTCTCTCTGCAAGGAATTTTTTGGGTTTCCTAATTCTATAATCAGTTCTGGGAATTTCTTAGCCATTGTATCTTTGATTATAGATTCATTTTTTCTCTCTTCTCAGCTGGAACTCCCAACCTATGCTAGATCTTGTTTGTTGTTTGCTGTAAGATTTTCTCTTCTCTATTTTCCATCTTTATCTGTGTCTGTGATTCATTGTGGATAGCTTCCTTTTCTTTTTATCTTTTCCTGTCCTCTTTTTTGGGCAGCTTTGTGCAATAGAACTGTCTGCACGTATTGAAATGTTCTATATTTGCATTTTTCAATACAGTAGCTGCTAAACACGTATGGCTGTGGAGCACTTGAAAGGTTGCTAGTACAACAGAAAGGTGAATTTCTTCTTATATATAATTTTATAAAATTTTTATTTTGAGATAAGTTTAGTTTTACAGAAGAGTTGCAAAGACGGTACAAAGAATTTCTAAGTACCTTCAGCCGGCTTCCCCTAATGTTAACTACAACACACTGATCAAAACTAAGATGTTAAGTAGTGGTAAAATACTACTAATTAAAGTATAGTCTTTACTTGGATTTCACTAGTTTCTTCACTAATGACCTTTATCTATTCCAGGATTCATCCAGGATACCATATTCCATTTAATCACCATGCCTCCAGTCGGTGATTTCTTACACGTCCTTGTCCTTCATGACTGTGGTACTTTTAAAGAGAACTGGTAAGATATTTTGTGGAAGGTTACTCAATATTTATTTGTATGATGTTTTTCATAATTGTATTGTGAGTATGAATTTGGGGGAAAATTATCACAGAGGTGGTACACCCTCCTCATCTCATCATATAAAGGAACATATGTCATTACTGATCACATAGCTAAGGAGGTGTCTGTTAGTTTTCTCCATTGCAAAGTTACTATATTTACCTTTCCATACTCTCTGTGTTAGAATACAGCCCAAATACAAAGGGAGGAGAATTAAGTCCTACCTCCTGGAGAGAGTACTATCAAAGAATTTGTGAACATATGTTAAAACCATCATAGTAATTAATAAATTTGGGGAGGTGAGTGATACATTCAGAGTATGCAACTACCCTGTTTCTCCTTAAAGTTTCACCTACTAAATTTAGTATTCATCAGTGGTTCTTTCCTGCAACAGTTATTACTATGGTATACTAATGGTGATTTTTAAATTTCCTTATTCCTTTCACATTTATTAATTGTAATTCTTCTGTAAGAAAGATTTGTCCTTTACATTTATTCATTCATCCATTCATTTATTCAATCACTTATCTATAACAATATGGACTCATGGATATTTATTTTATTTCTTTTTATACTATATTACTATTTAATTTGTTGCTTACATTGTTCTAGCTTTGGTCAGAAGGAGCTTTTTTCAAGTTAGCTTGTATGTCCTTTTGACATATTCTATCTGTGTGTGTGTGTGTGTGTGTGTGTGTGTGTATGTCTGTGAAAGAGAGAGAAAGAGAGAGATAGAGGGCACTTTCTTACTTTCTGGAACCACAATATGTTCTAGACTAATGACAGATTGAAATTATTATGTAGTAATAGAGTTCAGGCATACAAAAATGGAGTTAGGTGGCCATTGAGGATCCTGTCTCAAACGGGTCTCTGCACCACTGGGAACTTGAACTTTCTTTGAACTATACCAGAACCAAAGACACCACCAGCCCAGCCATATTCAGAACAACACCTGCCAACTGCAACCTTATGGTCTCAAGTTTTCCCCTTGTAACTATATACACATTTCTGAGCCCAACCAATCCCTACTTAATAAGCACCTTTACTTCTTGCCAGCTCCAACCATAGTTCATGTAATTAACTGTATCCTTACTGTTTGCCTTTATGAGCCTCCACCGCATTGTAGTCCAGCAGAACACAATTCAAGTGCTTCTTGAATATATGTCTCCTGGACTGCAGTTCTAACAAACCCAAAATAAACACCCTCTTATTTCAAACAGGTCTCTATTTCTGAAATTTTGGTTGATAAGGCTCATTTTGTTTTACCTTGTTTTGTTTTTCCTGCCCCAACCCTAGGACCAGGTATATTTTAAGGAACTCTAGTTCCTTTTAATAGAGAATGGTATTTAGGAACAAAATCTGGGCAGTAGGTATAATTTTATCTAATTGTAATGAATGCAATTTTAATTTGAAATAGCCATCTGTCATTAATGGCTACCATATTAGACAATATAGCACTAGATCATTAATTCTGCTCACAGTTTTTCCTAGCTAAAAACTATTATCATTCCTGAATCTTATTATTACCAGTAATTGCAACCCTCCATATATATCAATGTTATACATCATATTCTGACCATCATCCCTTTTTGCCCGGGTCACACTCTCTAATATCATGACTCCAACTATCCTTTATCCCCTTGAATTTACTAATCCTAACACTTTTCACCATATCCTTAAATTTCATGATCAATTATCAAAATTACTCCCTTCAGTCACTTGTTCCTCTCTCCATCATACTCTGAACACTGTATCCAGCTCTCTGGCTTCTTAGCTCTCCTTCTGTGAATTTGAATGTAGAAAGGTAAAAGATAGCACTGCAATGACCAATCTCATTTTGAACACATGGTCACAAACCACAGTGCTGCCAGGGAAACATTCCATATATTGCTAATTCAGTTATTCTGCATTCTTTAAAATGACTATGTAGAACCTTCTTTTCTATCCTCCAATAATACCTCTCCCATTTTCACTCTCAGATAAGGACTTTGTTTCCAATTTCACTAAGAAATTTAAGCAATAAGAAAAGTTCTTCCAGATACGTACACCACAGCATCCACCTACAAGCATCCTCCCTTATTTACTCTGCCTTCTCACCTGAGACCATATGTAGCACCAGACTCCTATAAAAACCAATCCCTCCATTTTTGCACCATATCCCATCATCTTTCACCTTTCTTAACTTCTCTCCTATTTGAATGAGAAAGAAGTGAGATAAAGGCAACTACTTAGTAAGATAGAGACAGAAGCTGCTGATCCTTAAGAAAAGATTACCCAAGTCTAGAAAGAAAATACGTTTCTCAAGGGTCATAACTCCTACATAAAGTTTACCAGCAACATTCCTCAGAGAACTTTGAAAAGGATATGTAACTTCACAGAGAAATTTCTTGGTAGTGGCTGTACTAAGTCTCCAAATTCCACAAGAATGTCCATATCCAAGATTGGCATGGACATTTTTACATTTTCTCCTTAGAGAAATAGAAAGCATGCATCTCAGAAACAACATGAGGAACTGAAAACTAATGATTTTTCCCCCATTTTCTGGTCAACTTAAGTCATCTTGCTTCTTACATAATTCTAGGGAGAAGGAAGGACAACCACAAATCAGTTTTAAATTCTCACCATTCTAACAGGTGGAATTTCGCAGTAAGATTTAACTTGATTTAGAAGAATTAAACCAATGCAACATTTCTTGAACTCAGATATGGTGACTGAAAATTTATACCTGGCACATATATGGGTCAATTTTTAGGATCATTAAAAATTTTCATGCACCACATGACAACATCGCAGACAATAAAAACCCTAGAATTGGAGCTAACTGATTTAAAACAATAACCATTACCTGAGAGAGAGCTACTGTGTAAAAGTGAATTGAGCTCCCAGAAGTCACTGGTGATTTGGTGAATAAAAGTTGACTTTCATGAGTCTGAGTTTGCAAAAATACATCAAAGTGCTTAAAAACCCTTGAGAAAATACAAGATGACAGGCGAAATTGTTTTTCAGAAAGGCAAAGAGTGTGAATGCTTCCTTTTTAGAGTTTTTTTCACAACGTTAATTTCTGTGTAATTCCCTATAACAAAGACGTAAAGTGATTTTTTGCCCTCCTGTTTCAGACTATGGATCTAACCAATTTGAATTTTCGCCTAGCCAAAATAAAGATGTACACCATACTTAGTCTTGATTAAGTCTAGCAGAAAAATGTCCCTGTTTCCCTAATTCTGGACTTAACACTAAGTTTTGAATAGGTGGTAGGGAAAGTTGTTTTGCCTGTCTTAAAAAATGACAAATTTCCCCAAATCAGGATGTGTTTTAGGAATGAAATGGCTGCCACTGGAGAAGAGTAAGCTAAGTATTAAATGGGACACACAATGGCATTGCTGCAGCAATGGTGACTCTTCAGGGCTAGGAAATGGTGACAACTGACAGAGTGTCCAATTTTCCCAGACATTATGGCCATTCATACTCACAGAGCTAACAATACTTCATTGACTAGCTGAACAGCTGAATATATTGGAATAGACTCCTGGAATTAGTAAAATCTACATCAGTTATACTTCAGGTCAAATATTCAATTCAATGGCGTTGTCCTGGAGAACTTCATACTCAGGAAGTATGTACCTCTGGTACATTAAGACCAATAGTTGGGCAGGGCAAGATGAGTGGCATGCTCTGCTCCCAGCTCAGTCAGACTGTACTCCATTATGCTCTCAAATTTTCCCAACTACTAAAACTGCTGGGGGAAAAAAAAAAAGAAAGGAGAGAGAAGAATATGAGAAAAAGAAGTTGATTGATTGCCTCCACAATGGGGCTAATCAGACGCAGATCAATTTCAGTAGAACCAGCCCAAGCCTTGCCACCTGAAGACTTATAGCAGCAGAAAGTCTTAACTATTTGTCAAGCTTTTGAGAGGTCAGGTGAGAGCACCTTTCCATACACCTCTCAAAACTTTGCTACTCAAGGTGTTGCCCATTGATCAGCAGCATTAGTATCACTGGGATATTGCTAGAAATGCAGAATCTCTAGAGTACCCAGATGTATTAAATCAGAATCTGGATGTTAACAAGGTCCTTAGTTATTTCATATACACATTAAAGTTTGAGAAACAATGCTTTAAAATTTGCCTTTCAGAGCAAAAGAACCTGCATATTATCCTAAATCTTAAAGTCCCTTGATCATGTACATATTTGGTTGCCTGGTGCTCAAGTGACTTGGAGAGAGAGAATAGACTGCATAGTAACACTGCCCAAATGCAAAGAAATGTCAACATTTGCCAGGGTAGCACTAGTTTATGCATGGTATTAGACAAGCACAGAAATATCAATGGCTTAATACAGTAGAAGTTTTGTTTGGGGATTTTTGTTTTTTATCACGTGTTGCAACTCAATATAGGTATGGTAATCTACTTTATAGGGTTGCCATCTGGAACAAATGGTTGCCAAGGTCACTGTGGCAGGAAAAGATGAAAGTGGTTCACTAGCTCTTTTTTACCTTAGCCTAGGAATGACAAATATCAGTCCTGTTTATGATCCACTGGGCGGAACTTGTTAAATAGTGAAGTTCATGAATACTTAGTGACTGCTGCTTCAATCTCCCTATGTGCTCTCATAATTATCATTTAAAAAATTTGATTCACATTTTCATGTTCCTTCTATAGAAGTTCAGATTCATTAAAGGCCATCTATTTTGCCTATTCTGCTTATTTTCCCTCTGACTAATGGGTCTTGTTAGAATATATGTTACTTTTATTTATCTGCATATTAGAGCTCCAGTCCAGCTTCTGGGATACCAAGTAAGTGGTCTCCAGTGAATTATGAAAGTGCAAATGTCTCTACCCTTGGAGCTGACAGGTCTAAGGCATCAGGATGTCAGTCTCCAGTTGTCGCCAAGCAGAAATCTCTCAGTTCCACCCAGACCCCCAAACTCAGAGGAAAACTGAACCCAGCCCATCTTTGCGGTTTATTCTTAGTTCTTCATGTACCATAAGGACACAAACACATTAAATTCAACCTCCCATCACCACCCCAGATAATTTGAGATCTCTGTAGACCAAGCTATCTGTAGAATCTTCTATGTACCAATGCTCACTCCCAGGATTCTTGGATGCTATCTTCTTTCACGAGGACATAAACTCCCAAGCCAGCTCTTACTTTCAGCAACAAGACAGAATGGACTCACTAGCATTACCTGCCCCTTAAGCCTTGCTGCCAAACGCTCAGCACCATAAAGATACATAAGAATGCTGGGGAACTCAGGGGCACCTAAACTATAATTTACCCAGAACTACTACTCTCCCCATCTTACAGGAAACAAACTCAGCTTAAGATATTTTATATTCTTTGCACTAGGTCAATTAGGCAGTAAAATGCAGAGATTAGAACCGAGGTTAACTGTCTCCAGCTTCCAAGCTATTTGTATCTAATAGGTTCTATTTACTCACATCAGCTTCATTATCAAGAGCAGGAGGGTAGAAGAGGGTTTATGCTGGGATCACAAAAGCAAGAGGAGCACACCTGTAGATATGATTGCCACAGAGTCAGAGATGGGGAAGGGGGGTTTGCGAAGGGTGAAGGGAGGCCCTACTGTTATCAACTCTTTTGAGTTAGTCCTCAGCAAAGATCCTTCTGCCTGGTGTCCTTTGAGCCAACAGAACAAGGCCAAGTTTGGTTCAGAAGTAAAGGAAACTGTATTCTTTGATCAAAGAATGGAAAGGTGCAAGTTTGCACTCGAGTACAAGCTCTCTCTGAAAGGCCATGAGCAGGTCTGCCTTATAGGGTCTTGTCAGCAGGGAGGGGGTGGAGTCCATGCCCCTTAGGCACAGCTGTGGTGGGGCTGCTTTATAAGGTTCTAGTCAGCAGGGACGGGGAGGAGTTCTCCCAGGTTTGGCGTAGCCGTGCTGCTCACAGCTTTTGCTCTCGATCACAGTGCCCGGCACAGCGTCTACACACAGCCTGCCACCACCATCTTGAATTGAAGAGTTGGGTGCCTCTGTTTTGCACTAGGAGCTCTGGTCTGAAGTGTGGGGTGCTAGGCCTCTGTACCCTACAGGCAAATGAAGCTAGACCCAGCACAAAGGGAAAGAAAACAAAAAAGGTCAGACTTTATCTTATTACCCAGATTCTAATTTTATTTCCTGAGAATTGTTAATGGGCTTTGCTGGTAACAAATCCCTCCTCTGTCATCTGTCCTGCTCCTAATTCTCGAGGGGTGCTGAGGGGCGCAGGTCTGTCTTTTGTAACTATTTCCTGCTGATTTGAGGCGTCGTCAAAACCCAGGTTGAGGAGTGGTACTTCCCAGCTGCCTGTAGATGTGTTTGATTGTCCCCAGACCTTAGCCCTGTTTGCCCTGAGCAACAACCATTTGTCTAACCTTTTGGAGATAAAGGGTACCAGACAATTTAAGATGCATGGCATAAATATTAAAAGAGAATAATGGTCACATGTTAATTTTTTCCTGAAAATTAAGGCATCTAGGTTTTCTGTAGGCAAAAGTGTGCCCTGATGTTGAGGCTCACTGCCGCGGCCTGAATCTCCCTGGTCACACTTTTGTTGTTTTCCAGAAGAGAAGCTTCAGGTCAGAGGGATTCACAGGAGTAGTCAAGGGGGTCCATTGCCCCAGGTTGTCTCTCTGGAGGTTGGGGCTCAGGGTCCTCTTCATTTGAGTGTGATGTGCCTACAGAGTGATACCTGCAACTTCAATGCACAGTGGGTGGTTAGGATTACCAAGTGGGGCCCATTCCACTTAGGAGTGAGCTGATCTTGCTGGTTTTCCAAGTTTTTAGGTTCACCCAGTCTCCTGGCTGGAAGGGGTGGAGGGCCAGGTCAGCGGATGCAGGCAGCACCTGGTTACCATATTCAGTGAGAGCTTTCAAGGTTTCTCCTATCTCAAGGGCATACTTGAGTTGTTCCATTTCAAGGGGGTTAAGGTGTCCCTTCTCTTGGGCATGAGGAATGGGTCTACTATACCTGAGTTCAAGTGCACTTAACTTTAACTTACCCCTTGTGGCTAAATTTATGTGGAGGAAGGCAATGGAAGCAACTTAATCCAATTTTTTGAATTTGCTGACATAGCTTGGCTAAGGCCTGTTTCAGGGTCTGATAGGATCTCTCTACTTTCCCTGACAATTGGGATCCCAGGCCTCTGAGTGCAAGTTTCATTTTATGCCCAGGGCACTTGTTATCCCATTTGTCACCTGAGATGAAAATGCTGGGCCATTATCACTTTGTAAGAATCCTGGGAGCCCAAAACTTGGTATTATTTATTTTAGTAACACCTTAGCCACTTCAGCTGCTGTTTCCATTCTAGCAGGGAATGCTTCTATCCAAAAAAATGTGTCTACTAACATCAAGAGATACCTGAAATTACCCAGTACTCTCGGCAGGACAGGAAAATCAATTTTGGCCAGGATATGTCCCTCTGGTCTGAATGGGTCTTATCTGGTGGCCTCTGAGGGGTCTGGTGTTGGAGTTGTTCACTGTGTGTATGGGGCATATCTCAACGACCTGACTGATTATATATTTCATGCCAGGAATTACCATGACCTCAACCCAATTATATAGGGCTTCCCTCCTGTAGTGAGTTTCTTGATGAGCCTCACTGATGGCTTGACAAGCTGCGGTTGGGGAAAGAATTATTGCCCATATTCATTAACTAGCCACAGGTGGCCTCCTAGGTCTCTACTGCAGCCCCATTTTCAGGCTTTATCTATTTCTTCCTTTGTGTAGGTTGGGGAATAATTGGATGGATCTGGCCTTCGAGGTATGAGGCGTAGTTGCCAAGATACTCGTTCTAGGGCTGTTCTTTTGGCAGTTGCATCCACCTTGTTTCCCTTTATTACCTCTGCATCCCCCTTTTGGTGACCCCTACAATGTATCACTGCCACCTTTTTTGGAAGCTGTACTGTTTCTAAGGGCTTCAATATACTTAAGCCATGTTTCACCTGTTTACTCTTTGCAGTAAGCACACCTCTTTCCTTCCAAATAGCCCTGAGTGCCTGTAGAATGGCATATGCATACCAGGAATCTGTGTAAACATTTAATATCTTCCCTGTCCCAAGTTCTAAGGCTCAGGTGAGGGTTATCAGTTCTGCCTTTTGGGCAGACTTCCCAGGGGTAGGCTTTGCGCCTCTGTGACTTAGGTCTGGGAGGTCACTATGTATCCCACCAGCTTTTTTCCCTCTCTGATAAAACTGCTCCCATATGTGAGCCATTCCTCTTCTGCTTTTGGGAGAGGCTTTCTTCCTAGGTCAGGTCAACTGGACTAGATGGAGTCTATGATTTCTATACAGTCATGCTCCAGGGGGCCCCATTTCTGCGGGCAGCAGGATTTAGTGTGTGACAGGTTTTTATGGTAACCACTGTGTTGTCTAAAAGCAAAATCTGAATTTTAATTGACCTCCTGGGGGATAGTCATTCTGTTCCCTTAGAACTTAATAAAGCCTGAACCACACAGTGATTGGCTGACCAAATGTTAACTTTTCAGCCTCCTTTAGCAAGGTTGTAGTAACTGCAAGGAGATCATCCTTTAGTGGTTTGATCTAAGTGTTAGAGAAATAAATAAGTACCTGAGTAAGGGGTCCTAGTTTTTGAGCTAATACCCCAAGGGTGGTTTCCCTTCTCTCATGAACGTAAAGGTCAAACAGTTCAGCTAAATCTGGGAGGGCAGGGGAAAGGCCTGAAGTAACTGCTTTTTCAATTCTTGAAAGGCCCCTTTGCATTCTGAATTCCATTCAAAAGGCTAATCATCCTTTCCTTTCAACTTTTCATATAGTGGCCTAGCTATTAGATCAGGGTTAGGCATCTAGATGCAGCAAAACCCAGCCATCCCAAGGAACCCCCTAAGCTGTCTTCTGTTTTTAGGAAGGGCAAGGCTGAAAAGGGCTTTTTTACTTTCCTGGAGTAGGCCTTTCTGACCTGTGAGAATGAAGAGTAGGTAAGTCACCCTAGTTTGTGATATTTGTGTCTTTTTCTTGGGTACCTTATATCCTTTATCAGTTAGGTGGTTCAGGGTGGTTACAGTATTTTAGTCAGAAGCCTTCTAAGTTAGGGCTGGTGATCAGAATGTTGTCTGTGTACTGGAGGAGGGTTTCCTCCTCCAGATGTGAATCTTTTAGATCTTTAGCTAAAGTTTCCCCAAAGATGGTGGTGGAATTTTTGTACCCCTGGGGCAGGACTGTCCACCAGTATTGTTGCTTTTGTTGCGTGTTTGGGTCCTACCACCTAAGAGCAAAACTTTCCTGTGACTCTGGGGCTAATGGAATACAGAGGAAGGCATCTTTTAAATCTAATACAGAATACCAGGTCCTGTGGACAGTAGTGTGGCCAGCAGGGTGTAAGGATTATGGAATACTGGATGTATATCTCAGGTGGCTTCCTCGACTGCCCTGAGGTCCTGTACCATCCAGTATTCCCCACTGGGTTTCTTTACAGGGAGAATGGGGGTATTACAGGCTGATTGGCATGTTCTAACAAGGCCCTAGTCAATTAGGCACTGTATAATAGGGGCAATGCCCAATAAGGCTGCCCAGTAAGGCCTCCTGATGGAGACGGTACTGTGTTCTATTGGACCATGAATGTCTGGGTTTTAGATGGATTATCAAGGGATTGGCTCCTACAGCTCTTGCTACCTATCCCTGGGCTCAGACCTCAGGATTTACTCCAGGGAAACTGACTTGCTCTATCTGAGGAGGTTTGTCCCCAGACATTAACATTATTGTATTGTGCCCTTTGTCTAAGGGGACGCCACTCTCCAGTTTTTCTCCCTTTAGGTGGATAGTAGCCCCCAATTTACATCTCTTTCTAGCAGGTTATAGAGCATTTGGGGACATACAGGAAGGAATGGGTGAGTGTGCGTTCATCCAACTTACGTTCTAATGGCTCTGTGAATGCCCATTCTTGGATTTTCCCTGATACTCCCATAATTTTACAATTCTTGTGATCTAGTGTTCATAATTCAGTAAGTGGCACCAGAGTCAGCTAAGAATTTGACAGGCTTTCCCCCTATGTCCAGTGTCAGCTGGAGCTCCTTGTGGGTCAATTGGAGTGCCAGTTTAGGACACTTTTGGCCCGATTGTTCTTCATCTACTTGGACCATATTCCTTCGAAGGTAGTGGTCAGGATCTGCCATTTCCATCCCCCCTTCAAGGGTGACAATGGCATTCTCTCTTCCTGTGTCCCCCTTTTTTACATATGGCACACAGACTGGGTTCTAATTTTCCTGACTTGCTATCTCTCAGTGGGGGATGGACGTCCCTTACCAGAGTTGAGAATCTCTGTGAGCAGTTAGGCTAGGTTCTCGTACTAATCAGTTGATGTTGGAGGGCAACAGCCAGTAGGTGGGATTGCCTCCAGGCCCTTTCATCCTCTGAATTTCCCTCCTCTATATCTGAGTTATTAAAAACCCAGTAGGCAACCTCTACCAGGAGAGAGCTTGGGGTATCTCGATCTATTTCCAGTTTCTGAAGTTTATTCCTAATGTGGGGGGGGGCACTTTGGGAAATAAAATACTCATCAGGATTGTACTACCTTCCAGTGACTCAGGGTCATTGGAAGTACAGATTCAGAGACATTCCCTGAGACACTCGAAGAATGCCGAAGGGTTTTCCATTGGCTCCTGATTGATTTCATATTCCAATTGACAGGTTTATTTCCTACTGCCTGGATTCCCTTTAGGATCATATTTTTATAACGGGTCAGCCTCTGCTTTCCATCCCTTTCTCCATTGTCTCTGTGGTCCCAGTTGGGCTTGTTATCTGGGACTGCTTGATTCCCCAGTCTACAAATAGCATGACCTGCATTGTCTTTGTTTATCTGTCTGGTTTGGGAAATTTGGAACCAGGACCAAACTGTTAATGGATTCCTTGAAAGACCAAAAGAGGAGGCATCCAAATGGTGTGGACTCTGATATAACTGGGGTCCCCCTTGAATTGGTACAGTCTGTGCCTAAGATAATTAGTCTCTTGGTCAAAATTTCCCACAGGAGTTTCAACGGGGCTATCTCTGGGCCAGAGCAGCTTGGCCATGTTAGTTCCTGACCAACTTAGGCCTTTAGGGGATGGCACAGCTGTCTGAGGCCGGGGTCTTCTCTTTCCTCCTTTTGGCTGAAAGGGAGGAGTTTTTAGACTTTCCACTGGGTGACAACTAAAATCATGAGGGATTCCCATAGGGTACTCACCAGATCACTGGGGCAGCTGGTATTCTGTGCTGATACCAGGAGGAGAGCCCATGGAACCTCCACTGATAAAGAATCACTCAAGGTCACCCTCACAAGCAGAGGAGGGAGGAGAGGTCGGGTGGTGGGTGTTTCCTGTTCTTACCAGCAGCTCACAGGGCTTCCTGATCATCTGATGATTGTATTCCTGATCTTGAAGCAGTTCACAGGGTTCCTCAGCCCACTTCAGAGAAACTAGTGCCAACCTGAAGAGGTCAGGTCAGCGATCATGTACTTACCTTGGGACAGTTTTGCACTCGGGCATCCCCTGTGCATTTCCTGAACTCGGATGGAACATCATCATTCCATTTTGTCAGGCAGTCCTCATTACCTGGACCTTTTCCTGGTCTTGCCTCGGCTCACAAGGCTGGCCACTTTCCTTTACCAAACCAAAAGTGACTATGGAGAATACTACTGTTCACCCCAGAGGTCAGCAAGGAGGGTAAAAATCCCTGGTTCAGCCACTACTGCCTGGTACAGGGGTCAAGAGGATAGCACGGCTGGTGACACAGTAGGCAAGACTGCTATGGCTCCCTCTTGTCCATAGGTCCCCACTGTCCCCCAGCACCTGGTACCATGGGAAGGCTAGCCAGAGACAGCAGGCAGACATGCTACATGAGTTTTAGTTTCAGGTCCCCAACAATGCCATAGTATGATCCCCTCAAGACAATTCAGTCCAGATTACTCTGGGAGCTATACTCTGTGTGCACCACACAACAGTATTCAGTTGCTGGGCAGAGTTGCTCTGAACTCAGTTGAAGGCTGCTGTCATTCTACCCCATCAGAGTGAACTCAAAGATCAGAGTCAGTCATCCTCACTGAAACCTCCCAAAGCCTTCACCTTCCTCCCACTGGAGTGGGGTGATCCTGGAGCCTAGTGGATAGTTGCATGGTCCATCTTATCTGGGTCACTGAAATTTGTTACCTACCCTTTCAAGTTGGGCCCCAGCAAGGGTCCCCCTGCCAAATGTCATTCAAGCCTATAGAACAAGACCACATTTGGTTCAGAAGCAATAGAGAGGTGCAAGCTCACACTCTAGAGTACATGCTCTCCCCAACAGGCCATTGTTAGGGCTGCTTTATAGGGTTCTTGTCAGCAGGGAAGGGCGTGGAGTTCTTGCAGTTCAGGCATAACTGTGCTACTCAGGGCTCCAGTTAGAAGTGCAGGACACACTGTCTCTACACACAGCCCACTGCCGCCATCTTGAATTGAGGTGTTGTGTGCAGCATCTCTGCACATGGAAGTGTCGGGTACAGCCATTTTGTACTAGGAACTCTGGTCTGAAGTGCCAGGTGTAAGGCCTCTACACACAGCAGCCTATGAGCAAATGAAACTAAACTAAGCACAAAGGAATTTTTTTTTTAATTAGACTTTATTTTATTACCCAGATTTCATTTTTATTTTCTGGGAATCGTCAATGGGCTTTGCCAGTGACACTACCACACAGTTACCCTGAGACATGCTGTGATTTCACTTTTAATTTGACCTGTTTCCTGCCCCCAACCTTAGGTTGAGGAGTTAGATGGATGAGGGTCTGATTGCCCCCTACTGCATTTCTGGAAGGGCTAATTGAAAGGGTCAAGTGTCTCTGCAGGAGGGTAGACCAAGAGCCCAGAAGCTTTGATCCAACATGAAAACTGCCTGAGTTTCTCATGCATAAAGACCTCTGTCTCTACGTAAGCCATGGTTATCCTAACTGGAAGAGCAGGATTTCAGCCAGGTATTCAGAAGAATGTAAGGGAAATTTTGGTATGGTCAATAATCCACTCAATCCAGAAAGACTGTCCAGGCTAATAACCCTTACAGATAGAGAAGCAAATCCAATCATATTCTGTGTATAGACACACAGTTAGCAAAGATACAGTGAGAGTTTCAGACTACTGAAGCCCCAAAGAGTTAACCATTATGGTTACAATGATGGTCTAGATACTCAGAATGTTCCAGAACACGGACTGGCTCAACAAATCTTAATGTACACGCATAGTACAGTGTAGAGTCACTGATCACCTCAGATCTGACCAGCTAAGATCAGTGACTCAAAACAGACAGATAAAATAATTATAACACCATCTTGAACCTGCTGACCCCTATTCCCCTCCCCAGCAGCACCCAGGAAGCCATCTGCCTATACTGTGTTGGCTGCCTTTGAGAGTAAGTAGAGCCCAGAGAAGGCTGGGATTGCTCAGACTCTGCTTCAGGGCCAAACCTTCCCTAAATTTTAGTTTGATGTAGTTTTTCCAGGAATGCATTTTCTAAACAAACACAAATGTATTTTGTGAAAACTACTCTAAATCTTGACAGGACATGTGATAAGGAAGTTTTAGCTATTTTTGAGATTCTATACACTATTTACAGTTGTATAGACCTCTGAGCCTGCCACAGAGACAGACATTGAACTAAATCTTCTTAGTCTCTAATCTGTTTTTACTTATATAAAATATATGATGCTCCCTCTAGAATGTCATAATTATACTAATTGTTATATCTGAAAATTTTTAAATCTAGGAAATGAACAAAATGAGCTAATATTTTGGTAGTAACTATTAAACATGCTCAATTTGCATATATAATACTCTGAAAAGACCATTCAAGCTACAACCTGAAGAATGAGAGAGCAAGTAAGTATAGGAAAGGAGTCTTGGAAGTAGCTTAAACAAACAAAAATGACTTTTTAAAGGATAAATGCCTTTGTAGAAAGCAGTGAGGCCAACAGCTGAGCATTTCATTCATTAATTTGTTCATTCACAATCAACCTATATTGAATAACTATTTCTAAATTTCTTTTTGCTCTTCCCATGTAAGTAAGCCCTGAGAAGGTAATAATGAATACCATAGTAAGATGACTTATTTTCAGAAGAAATAGGAAGCGGGGTGAGTCAGGAAAGATATAGCAGTACTATAGAGCTAGGTGAACGCTAGATTGAAGGGTATAACTGCTGTTTTGAGCTCTTAATTGGTGTTTAATAGATAATTTTCATTTGATCATCTAGGTGACAGTGGAGAATTATGAAGGCCATTGATAATAAAGGATATAGGGAGAAGAAAACAAAAAAGTAAAAAGTGAGTTCATCAGTGTTTAATTGCAGAGGATATTATAAAAATGAAAGAACAAAATCCTAAACATTGATAAATATAATGAACTCTTAATAGCAATTTCAGATAAAAATATATTCCTCAAGTTACATCTCTGTAGAACTGTTATAAACAGACAACTAAATAAATCATCTCATGTTTAACAAATAAGTATCTTTCAAAATACAGATTTTATTTTTAACTTGGCAAAGCAGTTTTGCATCTGTCAAGGAATAACTCAGGAAAGTCTTACTAACAAAAGAGCCATGAGAAAGATTTGAGAAATTCCAGAAGAATAATGGAAGGCTTACTTAGAGAAAAAATAATAATTTTCACTACATGAAATACACATTTAGATTTCTCAGCTGTACTTTTTGTCTGCATAAATGAAATGACTAGTTTGATGATTCCCAGAGTTTATATAGATTGTGAATATTAAATAAATAAATAAATATAAACACCTTTGCTGCTATTCTCACTGAGCAAAGGAAGCCAGGAAAGCCAATTGACAATCTTTCCTAATCTTCTAAATTTATGGGAAGTGACATTTTCCAAGACTGTGCTCCCATCTGATAAAATACTTTGTTAAATTGCATGATCTTTGGGAAAAGTAATTTTTTCCGTTATTCTATGAAAGACTCCACAGCATACTTATTAATGTTATATACCTTGCAGCCAAGTTGCCTGGGTTCAGATTCTAGTGCTGCCACTTACCAGCTTTATGATCTAGTTCTCTGTGCCTCAGTTTCTCATATATTGATACAAAATCAGGACTATAATTATAGTACCCATGTCCTATGGTTTTTAGAAGGAGTAATGTCAAAATACTTAGCACAGTGCCTGGTAGTGTTAGACCTTACTACATGTGACCAATTCATACCTGGCTCAGCTCTGGAGAGAGTATTGATGATCATTAACATAACAATAATAACTGAAGAAATAGTTATTCAAATGTCAAGGAGACAAAGAGGGGAGCAGATGATGGAAAGGGAGAATGCAGAAAGGAGTAGGGAAAATGAAGAAGGTAGACTTTATGGTGAATTTGGGTGGAATGAGGGAAAGAGAAAAAGATATTGTCCTTTCTAGGGAAGAAAAAAAAGTCATGTCAACATCATGGACATTTAACACTCATCCCATTCTCCAGTCTTTTTCATTAGGATTTATATACTACCTAAATGACTACCTAACATTTCAGATACAAAGCTCCATTTAAGCAAAAATTCAGTATAGCTATTGAACTAAATGCATAATAGAATTAATTGTGTAGCTGACCGCTAATACTGAAAGTATAAGAAATCATTCTTTCCTCCAGTACTCAAGTGGACTGTTTAGTGGTGATTACTAGACATAAGATTTGCCAAAAATCAATATAAAGGGAAGCTATTGTTTCTGAACTGTGCCACACATTTTGAAAGATTATTCATTTATTTACTTCTTTCATCTTACTCAAGTAGTAGTTAGAAATCAGTCCATGGCATAAAAGTCCACAGAGAGAAAAGCCAGATCATGAGGTTCTACAGCCAGAGGTCATCAGTGACAGCTGGGGTATCCAAAGAAAAATCATATAGTAGAGATACTACTGGAAGTCAAAAGCAGAAATCAGAAAGAATTTTGCTATTTCATTTTTAAGTTCCACAGTGTGGTAAGTCTATTCTAGATATTTGTGCTTTTACTAATACTGAGATTTATCGACGATGGCAAAGAATGATTAGAAGCTTCAGTTCATGATCTGTTAATTCTTTTGACCAATTTCAAGTGTCAATCAATAATTCAAGGTAGTTCCAAATTAAGTCCTTAGTGACTTTTCAATGTGTTAAGTAGAGTATTGTCTATTTATTACCTGAGTTTCTACAGTTTCTAGTTCCACAGGAAGGAAAAGCATTCAGCCATTTATTCTTCTGAACATTAGCACAAAGCTTATTTCAGGTTAACTTTATCTCCTGGTTCATTGTAAAAATGCAAAACACCTAAGTATAAGTCACAAATATATGCAAAATTCCAAATATTACAAAAAGAAAATTTTATAACAGTGGTGTAAAGGATCTTGGAGCAACTTCTGGAATTACAGGCAAAGCCCCAACATGGAAATCAGGTTGATTTAAACCAGTAAACAATTGAAGAGAAAATCAACAAGGTCCTTCAAACAATAATGCTTTGAGTTTTAAGACATAAAAAGTGGCTCTTGGAAAAAATTATGACACTCTAGTATATTTTGTAAAATTGATCCTTTTTAAGATGTCGCTGCAAACATCGAAGTTGAATTTAATATATTACGGTAATTTCACACAACTGTTTTGTCTAAATGTAAAAAACAAAATGGTTAAGCAAGTCTACATTTTAAGAATTACTCATTTAATTGTAGCCTAGATTTTACTAAATTAGAATAAAATTACTTATATTATTTTTATTTTTCAGAAAACTTTAGTCACACCCCACCTCCTTCAGAATTATTTTGGCCTTATTTTAGGAGATTTACTTTTGTCTATTATTTTATGCTGTTTCCTTGTATAACAAGTACTCTGTGTGTGTCTAAGAATTATGGTTATAGTACTGACTTTACCTTCCTGATAACTTGTTACATTTAATTCTGAATGTAAGAGGATTTTTCTGCAAGGTGCTAGAGGAATTCAGAAATTCAGCCAACTAGAGATTACTTAGTATTCACCTTTCCAGAGAATACAATAATGATTTAAAATATGAAAACACAAAGAAAACCCATGTATCTCACATCAGAACAAAGAGCTCTTCTGTAATAAAGCTGTATTAAAGAAATGTGTTTCTAAAACATAATTTTCTGCCCTAATTCTCCAAATGTGTAAAGAACACCCGGAAACAATAGTGTCATTACCTTTATTACCTGATATACCAATGATAAGGTGAATTTTGGAGTTCGTGGAGAAGATATGGCAATTCCTGAGGTTTAGAGTATTAACATTAGACTGTTTAAATACTAACTATTCAAGCACAATCATGGAAATCATTGCATGTGTGTGTGTATATATATATGTATATATATATATATATATATATATAAGCTTAAATCCATGTTATTCATGCTCAAGTGTTAGCCTAAGACTGCTGAGGCTTTCTGGGTAAGTGACTATGGCTAATAGGAAATGTTTTAATAATAGTCATTTCTATACCCTTTCCACTTATGTTCTAGCACTCAGTGTGCAATTGGAAGCTTTCTCTTTTGATCTCTGATGTAATGATAAACTGACATATTTTCATAAAAACTACTTTTTACATTATTCAGTACATCAACATCTCATTTTTTCTGAGTAGAATCTCCTCATTTCAGTGTACTATATTTGGACAGTCTGTGCAGGACCCTGCTATAGTTGTAAGCTCGTATTTCCATCTAATGCTATTTGTCTAACAAGAATAAAATGGCCTCAGGTGCTAAAAGCATCTAACAGTTTAAGGTCACACAGTCAACTCTGCCACCTCTTTAGAAAACTCTTTGTCGTCTTTAGGCTTGGCTTAAATACCTTAATAATTTATCAGAACTCTCAAAGTGATTGAGAGTTAATGAACAATTAAGGTGGCTTGACTAGTACTGTGCTAAGTATTTTGCAACCTACACAGCTACAGGAGAGAAACAAGTAGACAATC
Organism: Phocoena sinus; assembly: GCF_008692025.1. Taxonomy (NCBI): domain Eukaryota; kingdom Metazoa; phylum Chordata; class Mammalia; order Artiodactyla; family Phocoenidae; genus Phocoena; species Phocoena sinus. The sequence continues at coordinate 64,585,100 of NC_045763.1, forward strand.
AGCCTGGATGAGTTGTAAGGCAAGATAATTAGCAGAAAATAAAGTGTATCTATTCTTTCTGTTCAGTGTAAGAATTAGTTTAAACACAAGCCCAAGGACAGTTTGATATACCCTTCTTTCCAAAAACAGAAGTAGGGACAGAACAAAAACAGAACAGTGAGACAGGGACAGAAAGACACAAAAGAAAAGACAATTGTGTTAGGTACACTTGTCCCCTAACCAATTTTAGGTAAAATGTGTGTGAACAGTTAAATTGTATTCTTATATCAGCTAGAATCTTTGGCAGGGAATTAAAATCAGTGCTTGCTAAAGGTATTTAGAGGATATGGGGTAGAACATAGAATTAAAGGAAATAATTTTTTAAAAAAATAGTTCAGGAACAGCAGCTACAGGAATCTGGAGTCAAGAACTAGTGAGAAGTCTCTTTGGGCCACTACCAACAGGACCAATCAGCTCCAACCATATCTTTTCTTTGTGATTCTCAGCTTAGGAATCAAATTTTAGAAAGACAGAGTCCAGTTTATTGAACTTGAATCATGGGCCATTGGCCTGGAGAAGGGGAGTCCCTTTTATAAATAGTCTCATTGTATCATATTCAATGGGATAAGTCCCCCAAAGCAAAATCACTGTACTCATCTATAGGAGGAGGGATACATGTTGAACATGCAAACCAACAAATGTCCACTATATAATTCTGTGCAAGTTAGACAGGTAGAAAAAATTTAAACCTGGATAATTTAAGAAACCTAGTCTGAACTGGAGTCAAAAAATCATCTTGGACAAAAATGGGGGTGGGGGGATAAACAATTTCACTAATTCCTTAGTAAGAATGCTGACCTGAAACTAATAGAAAGCCAGATATTTTCCAGCAAAGATGAATATATTCAGGATCAGCAGAGAATTGCAATTAGGGATTTGCAACTGTGTGCAGCCCCCAAAAGGCAAGGGGAAGGAGAATACTTTCATAGAGAGGAAGTTGAGAGGGATATAGCTAAAAAAAAAAAAAGTCCATGGTTTTTCATTTGCTGAGTCCTTGCCAGGAAAGAAGAGCAGTTTTTCTTGTTGGGCTCTGCTATTATCCCTTCTAGTCTCCCAAATTTGTTTGAAGTTTCTGTTTACTTATTTTTAGATTTTTCCCTTTTGATCAAAATCTTTCTCTGAAAGCATCACTGATCAAGAGTCAGGTTTTCCAGTTTCAGTGGCTTTTTGTCCCTCACTGTTACAAAGGATCTTTCCTGGGTATAATGTCTCACATCAGAGAGAAAGTACACAGATTGAAAACTATGAGGGTCACGTTCAAGTAACAAGGAGTGTTAGGAGGGAGAACTTGTAGGCACTTTTTATCTAATGTACAGATATTATCAAGTCAGATGCTGAAGATCATCTGAAGGGTTCTACCATCATCAAATGTTTGAAAACAAAATTCCAACTGGCCTGGTCCAGATATCTTTGAAAATCTGTTTCATCAGGTGTCATCTGCTTCAATTCTGGGAAATCTTAACTTTCAGGTCACCAAATGATGTGCAGTTCCAGTCAGAGTCCAGTGTCTTCTTTAGCTGTGTCACATGAGTCCAAGAGTCTATTCCTTGGAGTCTGGCAGCACAAGCATTGGTTAGTGGTTAGTAGTATTTGATAGTGGCCTTTCCATCGAGGTTGAAGAGAGTTTTACTAAAGGTGTCTTTTCCAATAGACAAAATATCCAAGTTGCTAAGTGTGATGCTTAAGGCCTTTGTCTCCCAAGAGTGCACTGTGAAAAGATTGTTCTGCCAAAACATGGTTATTTTTAGTAGAAAAAATTGGACCTTTGCAGTATTGGAGTATCTCTCTTTTTCTAGTTGTAGGTCAAAAGAAGCAGGAACCAAGTCATTGGGAATCCTGTGACTATCTCAAAGGGTGGGAGTTTGAGTTCCAAAAGAGAGTGGATCTGAGATTTAGAAAGACCAATGGCAATGCTTTTAGCCAAGGGATTTAGAGAGCCTCTACAAATTTACCAATTGAGTCTTAATAATGCCGCTAAGTTGATTTGACTATACCAGAGGGTTGAGGGTGGTCAGCACAGTGAAAGTGTTGTAAAATCGGTCAAACAAACTTGTTGAAGCAGCTGGCCCTAGTAAAATGGGTTCCTCAAAGTTTGAGAAGAGTTCTCCAGATAGAAGATAATCTTTTCCAAAAGGACCTTAGTCACAGAAGAGGCAATAGTCTGTCTGCAAGGAAAGGCTTCAGTCCAGTGTGAAAACATAGACAATGACTAAAACATATTTATATCCATTACACAGAGGAAGTTGTATGAAATTCATTTGCCAGAACTCGAATGGTCCATTCAGCAGTTTAAAATGTCTGAAAGCAGTACAAACAGACTTCCTTGCATTGTAATTTAAACGAGTGGGACAAGTGAGGTGGACACTTATTGCAGCCTTGTTAATGTTCCTCCACCGATATTGGTTCATGAAGGCTATCATTTTGTCGGTAGACTGATGATTTAGTGCATATACAGTAGTGAGCAATGGGAATTTTAGTAGGACTGTGTTGTTATTTGGTCCAAACCAGAGCTTTTTCGTTTTATCAATCCAACAACTGTTGAATTGCCAATCCTGATTTTCTTTTTCTGAGGCTAATCATTTGGTCTCTCTAGCCAGTTTTTCTAAATTATCATTTGTAGAAATATCCCATTGCACCATAAAAGTGGTTTGGCTGCTATTGGTCCCTTTAAGGACAGCATTTTTTTTGCCGAAATATCAGCAGAGTAATTTCCCTTAGCTTCCAGAGAGTCAAGTTTAGAATGCCTCAGAATCTTAATAGCTAAAGCAACAGGCAAAAGTGTTGTATTCAGTAATTCCCAAACATAAGGCCATTTTTAACTTTTATTTCTGCTGGAAGTAAGGAAGACACATTGCTTCCACAACACTCCAAAATCATGTGCTGCTCTGAAAGCATATCTACTATCAGTATAAATATTGGCAGTCCTTGGCTAAAGTACACGTGTGTTTAATACCATATATTTCAGCCTGTTGGGCTGAAGTAGCCATAGGTAAAGGTGTTGCCTCAGCAACACCAAAAAGAGTTGCAATAGCATACCCAGTACAATATTTGCCATTGTCATCTTTTAAATAAGAACATCAATGAACCATGAGAAGTCAACATTATCCAATGGAATTTTTTGTAGATCAGCAGGAGGAGACAGGACGTGGTCCTTCAGTGTTAAGCAGTAGTAAGGGACTTCATCACTGATGGAGGGAAGAAGAGTAGCTGGGTTAAGGTGATTACAATATAAAAGATTTATGTGAGTGACAACTTTTTTTTAAAAAGAGGACTTCATAGGAGGTGAGGCAGGGCTGGCTGAGAAATGTTGAGTATAATGAGAATTTAGGAGAGATTCTACTGCATGGGGAACAAAAATATTTAAAGGGGATCCCACAGTGATTTTCTCAGTGGTCCTAACTGAAACGGCAATGGCTGTAATGACTCTATGGTAAGGCAGGGGGAAGGAGTAATACCTATGCCACAGAATACAGTTGGGGGCTATAATACCATATGCATCCACGGTGGTTCCCATGTTTCTGGGTGAATACTAAGGGCATTCCCTTCCTTTTCATATACCAAAAGGAAAAAGGAAATCTGATTATTGGGATGTCCAAGGGCAGGTGGGTTCATCAAATTCTTTCTTTAAGTCCTAGAAGACTATGTTTTCCGGTTCTTTCAATAAAATTGTGTCAGGGTTGTTATTGTTGAGAAAAACACATAGAGGTTTGGCCATAAGAGAGAAATTTGGAATCCAATTTCAGCAATAACCAACTAGCCTGAGAAGACCTTACAGTTGGTGCTCAGTTTGGGGTTTTGGGAAACTTAGGACACCATGAAGCCTATCTGAATCTAGGTGTAGCCCTTGTTCCAATAACAGATGCCCTAAATATTAAACCTGGGTTTGAGCAAACTGCAATTTTTCTTTGGCAAACTTATGTCCCTTTAAGGTTGAAAGCATTAGCAAATGAATACCATCTTCTTGAGAGGCTTGAGAAGGAGAGCAAAGAAGCAAATTTTCCCTGTAATGCAACAAGAGTAGAAACTCTGGGGCTTTGTCATCCAGATCAGCCTTCAGGATTTGTAAGAAATAAGAAGGACTCACAGTATAACCCTGAGGCATTACTATTCAGGTGAATTAGGGTTTTTCTCCCCAAGTGAAGTCAGAAATGTATTGGCTAGATCAACTCGATTACTAAAGAATGCCTTGCATAAGTCAATTATAGTAAAGAATTTACTTCCAGCGAGAATGGAATTTAGTAATGTATGAGGGTTAGGAGCTACAGGGTGTTGAGGGATAACAATGTTGTTTATTGCTCAGGGCTCCTGGACAAATCTTTACCCTCTGCCCTTAGGTTTTCTCACTGGTGAAATGGGAGTGTTATACAGGGATAATGAGGCCTTGAGCCTTGTAATCTTCTATTATGAGTTTTATGCCTTGAAAAGCTTCTTTACTTATAGGGCATTCATTCAGGGAAGAGGCTTTGAGGGATCTATTTGAATCTTGACAGACAATGCTCTGTACATTTTGCAAAAATCAGTTGAAGATTTTGCCCGTAGGGAAGGTGATAGCTGATTCAATAGGGAAATGATCAGTGTTTCCAGAATCTGCTCTAGTACTTTTCAGAGATGAAGCAACTAAAAGATGTCAAAGAATTATGTAATTCACCTGGTTGGTTAGTTTGACTACTACTGTCAAATTCTAGAATGACTTCCCCCTTCTGGGAGAAAGAAACTGGCATGATACTTCTCTAAGAAGTCTTGTACTACTAAATGGATATAGGTAGAGGAGAAAAGGGTGTGTATCTCTCAAAGGGTCTAAACAAAGGGAAATAGGTTCAGAGAAAAGACCCTCTTGAAGATCACTAGAGATCACCACTCTATGAACTGTTTTAGTACTCCAAGGCAGGGGCTGGCTGCTTTACAGTAGTGGGGTTGAGCACCAAGAATGTGGCTCTGATGTCAGAACTGGAAGAGATTCATCCCCAATCTGGAGAAATGTTTCTCCAAGCTGATTAAGAGGGAGGATTGGGAAGACACCCTCCCCCCCAACCATAGATCCTCAGAACTCTTTGAGAATTGGAAGGATGTTGGAAAGGCTGGTCAGAGGTAGGAAGGTAACCAAAGTGCTTAAATTTGTAACAGTCTCTTGTCCACTGTCCTGTTTTTTTTCAATAACAGCAGAAACTAGGAGGGTTTGTTTTGGTTTTGGAGCCTTCATTTGCTGGATTTGAAGATTAAGAATTATGGCTGTCTTCCTTTTAGGTAACTCATCTAGAGTGTGAGAGAGCTGGTTTGCCTGATTAACTAAATCTGAAGGAGAAATAGTTTCCCATTCCATTCTAGTCCTTTTTACTAGAAGGGAAAGATCCCGGTTCAAACTATTAATAAACATAGAGTTAAGAGCAACCTGGGTGGAATCAACATCTGAAAGAAGACCAGAATTTCCTTTAAAAATATTCTGAATTGGATTATAATAATCATGAAGAAGTTCATCAGATTTTTTGTGTGCAAGCTTGAATTTTGTTCCAATCAGCAGGCTTTGGAAAAGCCCTAGGAATTGCTCCATAAAGTTGCCTAGTGATAGCCCAAGTCTGATCATATAAGTTAGTGAACTGGTCTCCAAATTGTAGTTCTAGAGACCTTTTCAGGAGTTTCCCAGTTGTGAAGTTTTTATCCAGTGCTTGTCCTGGACTTCAACAAGCATATGGACTAGCTGATAAGAGGCAGAGAAATCAGGTTGATAAGTTTGAATGACTATATTAAATTCCTCAGCAAATCTGTGAGGAATTACCTTGGGGAAATCTTTGACTGTGGCATGCAATTCAGCTTTAGTCCAGGGAAAATAAGAAATTAAGGGTTTAGTTTCTGGATCCTCAGATGCTTAATTTTAAAGGGACAGATCCTGATAAGTTCAGAGGAAAAGGGAGTGGGAAGAGTAGCAGAGCAAAGGGAAGTTTGGAATGAGAATTTGTTTGGGGGATTTGAGGGTATAGTGGAGGCATAGGAGTTATAGAGGAAAAGGAAGAAGGTGGAGCTGAAGACAGAGCCTGAGACAAAGAAGCCAATGAAGTAGAGCCTGAGGCTTCAAGAGCCATTTTATCTTTCTTTAATTGTTTGTTGACCTCAGTCTTAATTTCTTATTTTGCAGAGAGGAAATTTTAGACTCCTGATAATATTGGGAAGTCTCAAAATACCAATCAAAATAAGCTTTCCAATCAGTTCTGGAAATTTTTGTGCTATTACAGTCCAATTCAGTTAGAAGGAAATGAAGTTTGAGGATTTCAGAAGTTCCCCATAATGGCTATTGATATTCTAAATTGCCTTTGGTCAGGTTGGTCCATTTAAGTTAGAAATGCCCGTGAGGAAGGACAAGGTTTTTAAACATAAAACTGGCCAGAGTCTCTGTGTTGGGGGGATCCCTCAAAATCTTAGATAACTGGGATCCCATTTACTAAGGGGTTTTCCTCTAGAGCAAACAACAATTTTCAAACAGCTTGCAAGCCAATCTCAGCCAGTTCTAAGAAGACTATTTGGTCCTGGAGAAGTCAGGCTGAAACCATTTTTTTTTGTTTTGTTCAGCCAGTTTCCAGACAATAGACTTTTCAAAGGAACAGGCCAAAGACTGAAAAACTGGCACAGTTTTATTTGAAGCAGCACCTTCCTGAAGGAAGTGAGCTGAAGACATTTTCAGCCAGCTTTCATTGAAACAGGATAAGACTGAAGTGCCAAACGAGTACTCACATACAGAACAAGGCCTTAACTAGAAAAACAAAACCTTTAAATAGATCCCGAATAAAGCCTGGAGAGCTTCAAACACAAAGAGGGCATGAACTCAGATCCAGGAGAAAGATGTGCGTTCAAACCCTAGGATCAGTGAGAAAAGCAGTGAACCACAATGGACTCAGTTCTGAGTATTGCACCTGGTTGCTCATCAGCTCAGAGCCATCAGGGATCTCCTCTGGTCCCCATATAGGCCACCAAAATGTTGACCTAAAACTTCCAGATATTTCTCCGGCAAAGAAGAGTTTATTCAGCATCAGCAGAGAATCGCAATTTGGAGTCTGCAACCATGGTGAGATACATGCAAGGCCTCCCAGGCAAGGGAAGGAGAAGGCTTTAATGGAGGGGAAAAGGATGTAGGAAGGGCTGTAGTTAGCAAAGGGTCCATGGCTTTTCATTGGCTGAGTTCTTGCCAGGAAAGAAGAGGAGACTTTCTGCTTGTCATTGGACTGCTGTTGTCACAGGGTATGGAAGCTCCCCCTTCTTGTCTCCCAACTCTATTTAATTGAGGTTTCTGTTTATTAATTTTTATAAGAACAAATTAGAAATTCATTTTCCAAACAATTCTCATTAATTCTGTAAAGTCAGATGGTAAATGGTCTTCTCCAGGTATGTTTGTATTTCTGGACTTGCTATATACCACCAGTTACTGCAATCAAAAATCTGATGCCATTGCTGGGAAACCAGATAAGCAAGATCACGTATAGCATTTCTGTGTCTCAACTTCTTTCTGCCTGGCTGGGCTATCTGTGGTTTGTTCAACTGTGATCATGGCAGCATTGTGACCTAAAGAAAAATGAAAGAGCTCTCCCATTACTCAAGTACTATTGGTAGAACTAGGGGGTGAACGCTTATGTTTTCTGCCTCTGTCTAATTGTTCCACTGAAAGAAAAAGGCCTCTTCTGTTACTCAGGCAGAAGAAAGTTACATGACCATAGAATAAACTCCAAGGGAGGAATTCCATTGGCAATTTCCACTGGCTCAAAGGAGAAGAATTAGAGGACATAGTTGACAATCAGAACAGGAAAACCAAAGTAGGGTCTCAGCACAGCTGCTGTTTTTTGCTATTTGAATCCAGCAACAATATTCAGTTAACTGCATTTTAATTGTACAATTTGTGATACCATCAAAGAAGACATTATATTTTAGAAAGTATTGTTGGAAGGATAGTTTGACCATATTAATTTGTTTTTCAAGTGTAAGGCTAATTTTAGTTTTCTTACAAAATATGCTGTTTTGGGGCTTCCCTGGTGGCGCAGTGGTTGAGAGTCCGCCTGCTGATGCAGGGGACATGGGTTTGTGCCCCGGTCCGGGAAGATCCCACATGCCACGGAACGGCTGGGCCCGTGGGCCATGGCCGCTGAGCCTGCGCGTCCGGAGCCTGTGCTCCTCAATGGGAGAGGCCACAACAGTGAGAGGCCCGCGTACCGCAAAACAAAACAAAAACATGCTGTTTTCCATCTTGTATTTAAAATTTCAATTCTTTTTTTTTTTTTTTTTTTGCGGTACGTGGTACAAAACAAAACAAAATGTTTATACAATATAACAATTTAATACGTAATTAATATGATAGCCTAACCGAAGGGCTGTCGTCTACCTGGAGGATAAAAAGTGGATGCTGAAAGATAAGGATCAGCTGGTGTCCAATCCAGCCCTAATAGTGACTATACCCCTGGCCTATGGACAGTTGCTACATCAAGCTTCCCTAAGCTGATGAAAAGAGACCTTCACACTAGCTCATTCTTTTTTAACTCTGACTCTTTCAAACTAACTGAATATATTTACACACCAGAAGTTATCAGCAGAGTTTTGATCAGTCAGATATTGCTTAAGTGTCAGGTGAATCTGTTGGCATTCTTAAGTGAGTATAGGTAGCCTTAGTCAGTTTATTAGTGATAAACTCTGTGAGATTTAAAACACACATTTTATTGTGATTAACAAATGACACACCTGTAAGATGCTACCTGAAGCAGCTGGGTCACCCCTTTCAGTATGTTTCTTTTTCTCCCAGTTATATATTTATAATTTTCAGATTATTTTTCATTATAGTTTATTATAAGATATTGAATATTGTTCTCTGTGCTATACAGTATATTGTTGCTTATCTATTTTATGTATAGTAGTTTGTATCTGTTAACCTCATTCTCCTAATTTCTCCCTCCTCCCCTTTCCCCTTTGGTAATCATAAGTTTGTTTTCTATGTCTGTGAGTCTGTTTCTGTTTTGTAAATAAGTTCATTTGTATCATATTTTAGATTCCACACCTAAATGGTATTATATAATATTTGTATTTCTCTGTCTGACTTCAATTAGTACAATATTCTCTAGGTACATCCATATTGCTGCAAGTGTCAATATTTCATTCTTTTTTATGGGTGAGTAATGATCCCTTGTATATATACATATATCACTTCTTCTTAAACCAATCATTTGTTGATGGACACTTAGGTCGCTTCCATGTCTTGGTTATTGTAAAAAGTGGTGTTATGAACATTGGGGTGCATTTATCTCTTCAAATTAGAGTTTTCATCTTTTCCAGATATATGCCCAGGAGTGAGATTGCTGAATCATATGGTAGCTCTATTTTTACTTCTTTAAGGAAACTCCATACTGTTTTTCACAGTGGCTGCACCAATTTACACTCCCACCAACAGTGTAGGAGGGTTGCCTTTTCTCCACACCCTCTCCAGCATTTATTATTTGTGGACTTTTTGATGATAGCCATTCTGACAAGTGTGAAAGGGTACCTCATTGTAATTTTGACTTGTATTTCTCTAAAAAATTAGTGATGTTGAGCAAATTTTTATGTTCCTGTTGGCCATTTACATGTCTTTATTAAATATTTATTTAGGTCTTCTACTCATTGTTTGATCAGGTTTATTTTTTAGTATTGTGTTGTATAAGCTGATTTTATGTTTCGGATGTTAACCCATTTTCAGTCCCATCAATTGCAAATATTTTCTCCCATTCCATATGTTGTCTTCTTCATTTTATTTATGGTTTCCTTCAATGTGCTAAAGCTTTTAAGTTTGATTCAGTCCCATTTGCTTTTATTTATTTGCCTTGGGAGACTGAGCTAAGAAAATATGACTACGATTTATGTTTGCGAATGTTTTGCCTATATTCTCTTCTAGGAGTATTATGGGATCATGTCTTATATTTAGGTCTTTAAACAATTTTTATTTTTGTATATGGTGTGAGAGAGTGTTCTAATTTAATTGATTTGCATGTAGCTGTCCAGGTTTCCCAACACCACTTGTTGAAGAGACTATATCTTCTCAATTGTATATTCTTGCCTCCTTTGTAAATTAAGTGACCATAGGTGTATGGGTTTAATTTCTGGGCTCTCTATTCTGTGCTATTGACGTATGTGTCTATTTCTTTGTCAACATCATGCTGTTTTGATTACTGTAGCTTTTTAGTGTTATCAGAAGTCTGGAATGGTAAAGCCTCTAGCTTTGTGGTTTTTCCTCAGGATTCCTTTGGCAATTCTGGGTCTTTTATGGTTCCATATAAATTTTAGTATTATTCTAGTTCTGTGAAAAATGTTATGGGTATTTTGATAGGGATTGTATTAAATCTGTAGATTGCTTTATGTAGTATGGCCATTCTAACAATATTAATTCTTTCAATCCAAGAGCATGGGATATCTTTCTATTTCTTTGAATCATCTTCAGTTTCCTTTATCAGTGTTTTATAGTTTTCAGTGTATAGGTCTTTCACCTCCTCAGCTAAGTTTATTCCTGGATATTTTATTTTTTTGATGTGATTTTAAGTGAGATTTTTTTTTAACTTTCTCTTTCTAATATTTCATTGTTAGTGTAAAGAAATACAACAGATTTCTGTATATTAATCTTGTACCCTGCTACCTTGCTGAATTAATTTATTCTAATAGTTTTTGTGTGGAGTTCTCTGTATAGCGAGCATCATGTCATTGGCAAACAGTGATAGTTTTATCTCTTCCCTTCCAATTTGAATACTTTTAATTATTTTCCTTGTCTTATTGCTGTGGCTAGGATTCCCAATAAAACGTTGAATAGAAGAGGTAAGAGTGGCCATCCTTGTCTTGCTCCTGAATTATAGGAGAGGCTATCAGCTATTTACCATTGAATATTATGTTGGCTGTGGATTTGTATTAAATGGTTTTATTCTGTGGAGATATGTTCCCTCTATACCCACTTTGGTGAGAGTTTTTATCATGAATGGATGTTAAGTTTTATCAAATGCTTTCCCTGTATCTATTGAGATGATCAGATGGTTTTTGTCTTTACTTTTGTTAATCACTCACATTGATTGTTTGCATATATTGAACCATTTGTGAAACACTGGAATGAATCCACCTTGATCATGGTATATGATTCTTTTCATGTATTATTGGATTCAGTTATCTAATATTTTGTTGAGGATTTTTGCATCTATATTCATCAAAGATATTGGCTTGTAATTTTATTTTTCTGTAGTGTCTTTGTCTGCTTTTGGTATCAGGGTAATGGTGGCTTCATAGAATGAATTTGAGTATTCCCTCCTCTTCAATCCTTTGGAATAGTGTGAGAAGGATAGATATAAGTTATTCTTTGTATGTTTGGTAGAATTCCTCAGTGAAGCTATTTGGTCCTGGACTTTTGTTTCCAAGGAGATTTTTTGTTTAATTACACATTATATTTAACTTCTAGTGATAGTTCTGTTCAAATTATCTGTTTCTTCTTGACTCAATTTTGGCAGGCTGTATGTTTCTAGAAACATATTCATTTCTTCTTGGTTGTCCAATTTGTTGGCATATAACTGTTCATAGTATTCCCTTATGATTTTTTGAATTTCAGTGGTATCACTTGTTATTTCTCCTCTTTCATTTGTTTTTTTTCTAAATTGGGTTATAGTAGTTTTACAATGTTGTGTTAGTTTCCACTATACAATGAAATGAATCAACTATATGTAGACATATATCCCCTCTTTTTTTTTAATTTCCTTCTCATTTAGGTCACCACAGAGCACTGAGTAGAGATCCCTGTGCTATACAGCAGGTTCTCATTAGTTATCTATTTTATACATATTGGTGTATATATGTCAATCCCGATCTCCCAATTCATCCACCCCCTTTTTCCCCCCTTGGTGTCCATATGTCTGTTCTCTACATCTGTATCTCTCTTTCTGCCTTGCAAACAAGTTCATCTGTATCATTTTCCTAGATTCCTCATATATTCTTTAATATACGATATTTGTTTTTCTCTTTATGACTTACTTCACTCTCTATGATAGTCTCTAGGTCCATCCATGTCTCTATAAATGACCCAATTTCATTCCTTTTTATGGCTGAGCAATATTCCATTGTATATATGTACCACGTCTTCTTTATCCATTCATCTGCTAATGGGCATTTAGATTGCTTCCATGACCTGGCTATTGTAAATAGTACTGCAGTGAACAGTGGGGTGCATGTGTCTTTTTGAATTATGGTTTTCTCAGGGTACATGCCTGGTAGTGGGATGGCTGGGTTATACAGTAATTCTATTTCTAGTTTTTAAAGGAACCTCCATGTCATTCTCCATAGTGGCTATATGAATTTACATTCCTGCCAACAGTGCAAGAGGGTTCCCTTTTCTCCACACCCTCTCCAGCATTTATTGTTTGTAGATTTTTTGATGATGGTCATTCTGACCAGTGTGAGATGATACCTCATTGTAGTTTTGATTTGCATTTCTCTAATAATTAGTGATGTTGAGCATTTTTTCATGTACCTCTTGGCCATCTGTATGCCTTCTTTGGAGAAATGTCTATTTAGGCCTTCTGCCCATTTTTGGATTGGGTTGTTTTTTTGATATTGGGCTGCATGACCTGCTTGTATGTTTTGGAGATTAATCTCTTGTCTGTTGCTTTGTTTGCAAATATTTTCTCCCATTGTGAGGGTTGTCTTTTCATCTTATTTACGGTTTCCTTTGCTGTGCAAAAGCCCTTAAATTTCATTAGGTCCCATTTGTTTGTTTGTTTGTTTTTTTCATTACTCTAGGAGGTGGGTCAAAAAAGATCTTGGCTGTGATTTATGTCAAAGAGTGTTCTTTATATGTTTTCCTCTAAGAGTTTTATAGTGTCTGGTCTTACATTATGTCTTTAATCCATTTAAAACATAAAGATCAGAGAGAAATAAATGAAATAGAAACAAAGAAAACAATAGCAATGATCAATTAAAAAAGCTGGTTCTTTGAGAAAATAAACAAAATTGATAAACCTTTAGCCAGACTGATCAAGAAAAAGAGGGAGAGGACTCAAATCAATAAAATTAGAAATGAAAAAGGAGAAGGTACAATGGACACCACAGAGATGCAAAGCATCATGAGAGATTACTCCAATCAACTATACGCCAATAAAATGGACAACCTGGAAGAAATGGACCAATTCTTAGAAAGGTATTTTCTTACAAGACTGAACCAGGAAGAAATAGAAAATATAAACAGACAAATCATGTGTAATGAATTTGAAACTGTGATTAAAAATCTTCCAAAAAACAAAACTCCAGGGCCAGATGGCTTCACAGGTGAATTCTATCAAACATTTAGAGAAGAGTTACCACCCATCCTTCTCAAATTCTTCCAAAAAATTACAGAGGAAGGAACACTCCCAAGCTCATTCTATGAGGCCACCATCACCCTGATACCAAAACCAGACAGAGATATCACAAAAAAAGAAAATGACACATTAACATCACTGATGAATATAGATGCTAAATTCCTCAACAAAATATTAGCTAACAGAATCCAACAACACATTAAAAGAGTCATACACCATGATCAAGTGAGATTTATCCCAGGGATGAAAGGATTCTTCAATGTATGCAAATCAATCAATGTGATACACCATATTAACACACTGAAGAATAAAAACCGTATGATAATCTCAATTGATTCAGAAAAACTTTTTGACAGAGTTCAACACCCATTTATGATAAAAACTCTCCAGAAAGTGGGCATAGAGGGAACATACCTCAATATAATAAAGGCCATATAAGACAAACCCACAGCAAACATCACTCTCAATGGTGAGAAACTGAAAGCATTTCCTCTAAGATCAGGAACAAGGGTAGGGTGCCCACTCTCACCACTGTTATTCAACATAGTTTTGGAAGTCCTAGCCACAAAAATCATAGAAGGAAAAGAAATTAAAGAAATACAAATTGGAAAAGAAGAAGTAAAACTGTCTCTGTTTGCAGATGACATGATACTATATATAGAAAATCCTAACGATACTACCAGAAAACTACTAGAGCTAATCAACAAATTTAGTAAAGTCTCAGTATACAAAATTAATGCACAGAAATCTCTTGCATTCCTATACACTAACAACAAAAGATCAGAAAGAGAAATTAAGGAAACTATCCCACTCACAATTGCAACAAATAGAATAAAATACCCAGGAATAAACCTGCCTGAGGAGGCAAAAACCTGTATGCAGAAAGCTATAAGAAACTGATGAAAGAAATCAAAGATGACACAAATAGATAGATATACAATGTTCTTTGATTGGAAGAATCAGTATTGTGAATATATTGTGACTATACTACCCAAAGCAATCTACAGATTCAGTGCAATCCCTATCAAATTACCAATGGCATTTTTCACAGAACTGGAACAAAAAAAATCTTAAAATTTGTATGGAGACAGAAAAGACCCCAAATAGCCAAAGCAATCTTGAGAAAGAAAAATGGAGCTAGAGGAATCAGGCTCCCTGACTTCAGACTATACTACAAGGCTACAGTAATCAAGACAGTATGGTACTGGCACAAAAACAGAAATATAGATCAATAGAACAGGATAGAAAGCCCGGAGATAAACCCATGCACCTATGGTCCACTAATATATGACAAAGGAGGCAAGAATATACAATAGAGAAAAGACAGTGTCTTCAATAAGTGGTGCTGGGAAACCTTGACAGCTACATGTAAAAGAATGAAATTAGAACACTCCCTAACACCATACACAAAAATAAACTCCTCTTTCATTTCTTATTTTGTTTATTTGGATCCTCTCTCTTCTTGATGAGCTTGGCTAGAGGTTTGTCGATTATGTTTATCTTTCAAAGAACTAGCTCTTGGTTTTATTGTTCTTTTCTATTGTCTTATTGATCTCTATTTTACTTATATCCTCTTTAATCTTTATTATTTCCTTCTGTTGACTTTGAGTTTTGGTTGTTCTTTTTTTTAGCTCTTTTAGGTGGTAGGTTAAGTTGTTTGAGATTTTGTTTGTTTTTTTCTTGAGGAAGACCTGTATCACTGTGAACTTCCCCCTTAGAAGTGATTTTGCTGTATTCCATCAATTTTTGTAAGGTTGTGTTTTTATTGTCATTTGTCTTGAGATATTTTCTGATTTCATCATTGACCCATTTGTATTTTAGTAGCATGTTGTTTAGTCTCCATGTGTTATTTTCCCTTTTTTCTTTCTCTAGTTGATTTCTAGTTTCAGACCACTGCAGTCAGAACAAATGATTAAAATGATTTCCATCCTCTTGAATTTGTTGAGGCTTATTTTGTGTTCTAGTCTGGGGTCAATATTAGAAACTGTTCCATGTGCACTTGACAAGAATATGTATTCTGTTTTTTTTGGATGTAATGTCCTGTAAATATCAATTAAGTTTAACTGGTCTATTGTGTCATTAAGGGCCACTGTTGCCTTATTAATTTTCTGTCTGGAAGATCTGTCCATTGATGTCAGAGGGGTGTAAAAGTCTCCTACTAGTATTGTATTCCTGTCAATTTCTCCCTTTATGTATGTTAGTATTTGTTTTATATATTTATGTGCTCCTATAATGGGTGCATATATTTTAATGACTGTAATGTCCTCTTCTTGTATTGATCCCTTTATTATGTAATGTCTGTCTTTGTCTTTCCTTACTGACTATTTAAAATTCTATTTTGTTTGATATGAGTATTGCTACCCTCCCTTTCTTGTCATTTCCATTTGCATGAAATATCTTTCTCCATTCCCTCACTTTCTATCTGTGTCTTTCACTGTGAAGTCTCTTGTAGGCAGCATATGGCATTTTCTTAGATTTTTTAAATCCAATCTGCCATTCTGTGTTGTGATCAGAGCATTTAGTCCATTGACTTTTAAAGTAATTATTGATATTAATGTATTTATTGCCATTTTAAACCTTGTTTTCCAGTTGATTTTATAGTTCTTCTTTGTTATTTCTTTTTGTTTTTACTTTTGTGGTTTGATGGTTTTCTTTTGTGTTATGCTTGGATTCATTTCTTTTGTTTTTTGTGAATCTGTTATCTTTGATTTGTGTTTACCCTGGTTTTCCAGTGTGTTCACCATTAACTATATCTACTTGCTTTAAACTGATAGTCATACAAGTTTGAAAACATTCTAAAAGATCTACATTTTTTACTCCCCTTCCCTACATTTTGTGATTTTGGTGTCCTATTTTACATCTCCATGTTTATCCTTTTGCTATTAATTGAGATTGTAATCACTTTTACAAAAGTTTTTATTGTTTTTTAATCTATATACTGGCTTATTTAAGTGATCTTCAATTCTTTTATATATCTGCCTTTCCTATTGTGATTTTCCCTTTCTTATAGATTCTTTCTTTCTATTTAAACAGTACCTTTTAAGAATTTTTTTAGGGTAGGTTTAGTATTGCTGTATTCTTTTAGTTTTTGCTTGTGTGAGAAATTCTTCATCTCTCCTTCTTTTCTAAATGATAGTCTTGCTAGGTTGTCTATCCTAGGTTTCAGGTCTTTCCCTTCAGGACTTCATGCCACTCCCTTCTGGCCTGCAAAATTTCTGCAGAGAGATCAGTTGATAGCCTTTAAGTGGTTCCCTTGTAATTGATTCTTTGTTTTTCTCTTAGAAATTACCTCTTTAACTTTTGCTATTTTAATTATGATATGTCTTGTTGTGGGTCTGTTTAGGTTCATCTTGTTTGAGACCCTCTGTGCTTCCTGTACTTGGATATCTGTCTCCTTTTGGTTGGGGAGTTTTTAGCCATAATTTCTTCACATACATTTTTTGTTTGTTTGTTTGTTTGTTTTTTGCGGTATGCAGGCCTCTCACTGTTGTGGCCTCTCCCATTGCGGAGCACAGGCTCCGGACACGCAGGCTCAGCGGCCATGGCTCACAGGCCCAGCCACTCCGTGGCATGTGAGATCTTCCTGGACCGGGGCACGAACTCGTGTCCCCTGCATTGGCAGGCAGACTCTCAACCACTGCACCACCAGGGAAGCCCTAAAATACATTTTTAATCCCCTTTTCTTTCCTTCTCCTTCTGGAACCTCTATTATGCATAGATCAGTATGCTTTGTATTATCCCATAGGTCTCATATGGTGCTTTCATTTCTTTCTGTCTGCTGTTCTGATTGGGTGGTTTCCATCATTCTATCTTTTATATCATTTATTTGTTCTGCATTATTTAATCTGCTGTTCATTGCTTCTAGATTGGTTTTTATCTTGACAATTGTCTAATTTTGATTGGTTCATCTTTGTAGCTTCTAGTTTCTTGTTAGAGTGATCTGCATTTCTATTGATAATCTTTCTTAATTCCTATAGCATTTTTATTATCTCCTTTTCACACTTGGGATCCAAAGGACTGGTGAGCTCTCTTTCATTATTTTGTTCTTTCAGGGGAGTTTTCTTGTTCTTTTAACTGGGAGTAGTTCCTCTGCTTTTTCATTTTACTTAACTTTCTCTGTCTCTATGAATTTAGGAGAAACTGTTACCTACTGTGGTCTTGATCAGGTGTTTTTATGTGAAGCATCCCTGTGTAGATGTGTGAGTCCAATATTTTTGGTGTGAGGGCTGTTTTTGGTATGGATGTGTACCACATCTTTCCTCAGAGTGTGCTGGCTGTTATCCTCTTGACAGGGGGTGTGATTGGTGTTGTGGTGTCCAGAACCTGTTCTAGAAGTTGGGTGGGAACACCTCTCTGTTCTGTGGCTATCACAACCCCAATTGTTAGAGTAGAAGCCCTGAGGGTCAGGTTTGATAAGGCTCCATTGCTTGAGTGCATGCTCTGCCCCAAAAGAGGTGACAGCCAAAGCAAGCGAGGCCCGTGTGATCACAGTGAAACTATGCACCACTCAAACAGTTTACAGTTGGTTTTCCATGAGAATTTTTCCATGTGTAGGTTTATTTTTGATGTTTTGTGGAGAGAAGTGAGCTCCACATCCTCCTGCTTCACCATCTTGATCCTCCCTGTCAGTACATGTTTCTTTACAGCAGTATCTTAGTTCAACTAACTTTCTCATCTTATAGATGAAGAATATAAAACAAATGCATATAAAGACAGTAACAGTAGTAGTAGTAGAGTTAGAAATAAAGCAGCAATCTCTCAGATTTTTTCTTTTCAATTATATAATAATATAAATAAGAGAAATAGAAAGAATGAAGAAGAGAGAAGAGGAGGGAAGTGAAAATTCTGAGCATAAACTTTTGGAATAAAACTTATTTTCTTGTGTTACTAAGGCAAAATGTAAACAGCTAAAATTTCCATGGTCAGAGCACTCATTATCCTCAATCCCTCTTTAACATTTATTTCTATGCTCTTGAATGATTTTGTGCTGAAATGCCATTTGTTTTTTCAATATTTTACACAAACAACCATATACAAATGAAAGTTCTTAGGTAAAATCACTCAGCAGATCTCAGCATTAATTCCAGTAATTTAGTCTCTCTCATATAAATAGGTTTCTGGGAAACTTTAACCAAAGGAGAGTAAAACTGTATAAATACTTTGATTTTACTGTTGTATCTTTTTTCAGTTCTTTGTACCTGTTTCCATTTGGCTTAGTTCAAGAGAGTGGTTGGGTTTTAACCACTAGAATGGGCGCTCACTATTGGTAAAGTCAAAAGAGGATTACTCTACAATAATACACATCATAAAGAACAGGGTATTCCCTGGAGAGAATGTCTCCATGTGGGACTAATAAAATCACAATTCTTCCTCAGCTGGAATTGTTCAGTACAGAGGACAGGGTGGGACAAATATAAAAGCTCTGACTCAGGGAAAAAATAATTTTTTTAATAGCCACATAAGAGAATGAAAGCAGGAGTTTAGTATACTGTAATTTCAGCCAATATTACATATATGTGTGTGTGTGTGTGTGTGTGTGTGTGTGTGTGTGTATGTATTCAGTTGATTCGTCTAGACTGAAAACATGCAGTAACACATCACAGCATATTACTAGAGGACATAATCTTTGACTTCCATATCACTAGTTTTCTCCTCTAAATATATGCCAAATACTTTTATCAAGGGAAACAGCCTCTGGAGGCAAAAGAAGTTATAAGCTCTATGTATTAATTCCCTTTGTGCACTCTTAGTAATTCTGAAAACTATAGGACAACTAGAAAAACCAGAAAGAACAGATATCCATATATTTAGTTTTACATCAGAAGGTGAAAATATTATTGGGCTGCAGAGAACTGTTCAAGAGCAAACACCAATGCAAATATTAACATTCTGAATCTTTAAGGCCTCAGTCCCACTATGAAAACAATGAAAATACTCTTAGTTATTCTCCATACTGAGATTTACTGAGGGTCAAATGCTTTGTACACTTTCAATGAAAAATTATTCTGCAACTGTTCTAAGTTAATATTAGTGAAGAATTCAAAATATGTATTAATGGAATCAATGGTACATTTATTTTATTGGATAAACCTGAAGATCTTATTTCTAGCTATATTCCCATAATTATAAATCACAGTCACACAATTTGATGTACTTCCTAATTAAAACTGTAATAAGTCACCAAATAAAAAATTGTAAGAATAGATTTTACAAGCATGATAAATATCATTACATACATAAAGATCTTTAGAATAAAATCAAGAATATCATGTATTTTTTTCATAGCTTAAAAGTATTAGATATTAAAATATTAGCTACTTTTGACAGATGCTAAAGATTTCTGAAATTAATATATAGACATTTATAATTACATTTATATTGTTCATGTTTACAAGAAAAAGATTCAAAGACTACTTTGTTCATTCATAGCAAATTCACAAGGACTTCAATGATTGATAATTGTTGAAACAGTTGATCATAGTTTCTTAAAGCCACCTATGGTTTTAGTAGGCATCTTGGATTTCTCACAACATTCTCCAAAATTATCAACCAAGAGTAAGATGTAGTGAGAGCTTTACAGCAAAAAAAATATATAGTCTGCCACTGAGTTATACCCATGTTTATGTGAAAACAAGGCTTTCTAATTTCAGTGACTCAAAATGCCCAGTGTACATTTTCCTTAAGAAAAGAACATTATCACATTGCTTCAGTGATGCAAAAATCTTACCTTTTATGTTAGCCATATCTCTCCTCTTTCAGGAGTGTATATATTAAGTAATAATCTATGTCCCAGGCACTGCTTTACAATCTTACTCTTCTTCCAAATGTAACTGTGGTCCAACCACAGATCCTATTTGCTAGTTCCTGAATGTAACCTATAACGTTTGTCTTTGGCTTTCATCTCTACTCAGCCTAGAATATTTTCCAAATATCCTCTTTTCTTGCATCCCTATCTGACCTTTATAGATGCTGCTCATTCTTCAAAATATAGCTAAAATTGTAGTTCCCCCTGAAATCCTCAGTCACTACAAGCAGGAATTAATCACACCTTCCTTGGGGCTCCCTAGCATTGTGTTTATACTTAAATTTTGACACCTGTCACTTCATGCATTCTGTTATGATAATTCTGGAACATATTTTCCTTCCCCACTAGATTGTAAAATCATTTAGGTCAAGTATAACACCTTAGTAAACAGTGGCTGAATTAATTTAATTCTTAATGTTCTGCATGAAATGCACAGAAAGAGATTAAAATACTTGTTTTGCTCTTATTATTAAAATATATTCCTCCCTAGCTTCACAATTATTCCCAGCAGTAAATGAATTCTGAGGTACTATTTATGAATATGGGTGCTTAATAAATATCTGCTAATGAACTTTCCTTTTATTTGAGATTGCCTAAAAGGAACACAAAAACTCTGAAACAAATTCTTTTTTTTTTCCTGGAATGCAGATACAAAATCACAGTAGATGGTGTTCTTCTACTCACTCCTCTGTCCCTTACTCCAACATTTCTTAGACCCCAGTGAAATCTTCAATTACTGACACTACCACTTATTTACCTTGCCCCCCCAATGCGTGCGCACACACACACACACACACACACACACACACACACACACACACACACATGATGCATGTTTGCATTTCCCTCCCCATTCTTTTTAGGTTCTATGATTCATCATTGTATTTCTCCCTTTCTTACATTCTCAACTCATTCCATCTTACAAGGTGGGCTAAATCTCAACCTTGATTAAACCCAACTATTCTCATTTTCTACCCCTGTTTCTGAGCAGGTGAAAGTGGCTGCAGAAAAAACAATCCTCTGCATTGAACTCCTTCATTTTAAATCACTGTTATGATGAATCACTAGTGGAGCCATAGAGCCACACTGAGCCACCCGGGTCTATTTTTCTCAACAGATGAGCTGGCTTCATATTTCACTGAGATTTTGTACTTGCTACTCCCCCAAATTTATCAAATAACCTTCATTTTACCCTCTGCATGCCCCTCTGTTACACTGGATGAACTATCTGTTCCCCTACCTATGGCCTATAATAGGAGAAAAATTAGGCTCAGAAAGGCTTAGAAACATGCCCATATGAAGGGGCTAGCATTTGAACTTAGGCACCCTGATGCCCATAAATTCCCAAAATAGGTGTTTATTTGCTTGGATGGCAGAACGATATATAGCATTAGAAGAAAAATTGGACGAGCTTGGGTTCAAATTATGACAATATCTTTTACTAGTTGCAAGACTTTTCTCATATTACCTAACGTCTCAAGGCCTGTGTTTTCTCATCCACAAAATGGTGATAATAATACCTATGTTACAACTAGTTGTTTGTATGTTATTGAGATTTTAGTAGGTACCCATAAATGTTAGTGTTTTCCTCTTCCATCGATACAGAGGCTGAGACTTAGTATCATAACTGATTTGTATTTTCCACAGTAAAATGTATGGCAGAAATTCTATGTCAGAAAATCAAAAATAAGCAGAGAAATATTGACTAAAACATGCATATTTGTGTTCACTTCATTGCATTTTGAAATTTTACATGTTACTGGGTATTACTATCTTAACTCCAATCTAAGATATGAGTATAGACTGTAAAATAGTTCATTTTATAGGACATGGTAGGTAAGGAATAGTGAACCAAGTGCCCCGTTATGGGGAGCCTGTAATTTCTTCCTTATCATTGCCTGTCATTGCTCCAAATGCTAACACCAGCTTACAATAATTTGTGCCTAGAGTTTATTTCACTGTTCTGACTTAACTGTATAGTTATATGCTTTGCAAAGCAGCCTACCTTCTCAGTTAGTAATTACTATGAAAGTCTCCATCAAATCATGGCAGAGATAAAAGATAGGCACAAAGGTCCCGCACGGTGACACATGAAAAGTTGGCCACTTACAATGTTGTCAATAAGGAGATTTTGAAACCATCTTTCAAATCCTGATGCCTAGTGTTACCATATTGTGACAGGCAACTTTAAAAGAGAGAATAAATCTTCCAAGCTACTATTCTTTCTGCAAGTTGCAGATTTATTTCCTTCTCAAATTACAGCCTTCACTCTTGCTTAATTTTCATTGTCCTAATAATTCATCACAGTAGGCTTCATCTCAATGTGACAGCAAAAAAAAAAAAAAATAGAACCTTTGCTGGTGCTCAACATTCACATTTGAGAGAAGAATTTATTCAGAATAAATGTTAATAAAAAGCAAGCCCAGATTGCTGGATAATGTTAAGATACAGCTATATATAGATAATCAAAGAAGCCTGCTTCAGATAAAATCCTCTATTATCTATGATTAGTATTTAATATTTCAATTCCAGATAATTTACCATTACTAAAATGGCTGTGATTGAAGCTGACCTCAGTGTCCCTCTTATTTCACTAAGAGCACAAATAAATATATAATTGGAAATACCAAATATTTATCATCCTATTGATAGAAGTTGAAAGTTAATGGTAAATGACAGTGAATGATCCTGTCTTTTTAAAAATTTAGCACATCTAGTCTGTACCTTAGTACATACTGACAAGTGAGGGAGAGAAGCCTAAGAACTACAAAAGCAAATCCAGGATACTAATTTGCATTCAGCTTTCATTGATACATCTTCTTCCTCTAGCCCAAATATATAAACTTTGTCTACACAAACAAATGGAAATAAAGTTGAAGTCAAGGAGGAAAAGTATAAGAGAGAGAATCCATATTTCACTTCCTTTGGCATCTGTCAGACTTTCTAAAGATGTACCTTTGTACATAACTGTTAAATACAGACATACCCGCATAATAATCTTTGCTAAATCAGGGTAGAGAAACCCTGAAAGCTGTGCATGTATTATTTTAATTGGTGATTATTATAAACATCACATAAGCTTTGGTTTCCATCTGTCTAATGAAGGAAGAGCAAAATCAAATAACTTCAGATGCCAGACAGAAAATGTAAATCTAGGATTCAGAACAGTGGACACTATTAGGAATTGAAGAGGGCATGAACTTTGAAAAAGTATTCAAATTAAAAACTGTATTAAACACTATTCCAATAGATAAATCTCATTTAGTCACCAGTTTTTGACCCCTAGGCAATGCTCCGCGGACGCGCAGGCTCAGCGGCCATGGCTCACGGGCCCAGCCGCTCCGCGGCATGTGGGATCTTCCCGGACCGGGGCACGAACCCACGTCCCCTGCATCGGCAGGCGGACTCTCAACTACTGTGCCACCAGGGAAGCCCTATTCTAAGTTTTATTCTCTACCATGAAAGCATAGAATGAGCATCACATTCAGGAGTAATTATAACTGGCAAAGAGCATGAAAGGTCAACTATAGCCATTGGGATTGGCTACTGGTCATTTCTTATGGTTGGGTAAGACTTAAATTGCATATGCAACGCCAGTTTTGACAAATGGTAACGAAAATACAGATCTGTAAAGACATAAGGTATTCCTCACCTTAAATAGAATGACAGTATTTACCTCTGAATAGGTGTGGCAGTCATATTTTTTTATTATAACTAAGTTCCCACAGATTACTTCTGTGGCTTCAAGAGTTCCTGGAGTTCATAGCTTCCTTAAGATGGGTGTTTCAGGAATACTTATAAGTCCTCCAAAACTGCTAAATAAATCCTAGCTTAACTCATTTTGGATAAATACAAATGCCACACATGGTTATTCAAATATTAAAACTTACTTACATAGGACACAGTAGTTCAAGCAGGCCTGCTTTAACATTTCTAGAAGCAAGTAAAATTCATGACTTTCATCACTTTAAAGTGATCTCTGAGCCTAATGTCAACTCATATACTAATACTTGCAAGTTCCTTTCCAGGGTGTTGAAATCTCCCTAACTTATTCACTGATTTGTGTAAGTTTCCTTATAGTGCTTGTTCATAAATTATCAAACAGCTGGAAAGAGGCTGTAGACCTTGGTACAGCAGGTTATGTTCTTACAACCGGTTAGGTAAGGTTAAATAAATTTCTTCTCAAGGATTGCAATATGATTAATTGAATTTTAAAAGAATAATTCTTGGTTTCAACTCTGTTTTCATACCATGTAAACAGGTTTCTTGCTTTACCCATGTGAGCTTGTCGTGCTCTGTTGTGACACACAGCAATCTAATTTAGGATTGCTTCCAAGTTCTATAGACGGCACATCCCACCCAAAGCACACCTTTTTTTTTTTTTTTTTTTGCGGTACGCAGGCCTCTCACTGTTGTGGCCTCTCCCGTTGTGGAGCACAGGCTCCAGGCACGCAGTCTCAGCAGCCATGGCTCACGGGCCTAGCTGCTCCGCGGCATGTGGGATCTTCCCAGACTGGGGCACAAACCCATGTCCCCTGCATCGGCAGGCGGACTCTCAACCACTGTGCCACCAGGGAAGCCCCGAAGCACACCTTTCTTAAAGCATAAACTTTGAAAATAAAAAACAAAAACTGATCTCTGTGTTTACTATGAACATGACCAGAAATAGACATCCACTTGTTTACTAGATTGCTGCTTCATGTCTGGCCAGCTCAACTCAACTTAAAATTAAGTGGAATAGAATCAATTTTTTGAAAATGTGTATGCTCTAAGTAGTTAGATAAGAGGTAATTATGCAAACATTTCTCCCTAAAAGGAGAAAAACATCAAGAAAATATAAGATTCTAAATATGAAAACAAGGCAGAGAAATAGACTTTTGATATTTTCTCATATAATTCGATTAAAAATGCTTAAAACCATCTGTGGTATCATAGGAATATATTTGGTCTTTGACCCTGGTTCCTGGCACAGAATTTTTAAAACTCTGGGAATTCCATGAGTGATAAAGGTGATGAGTGTCTTTGTTCTCTTCTGTTTAAATGATGTAACTCTTGACAGTGCCCCTAAATTGCTTCAGGATGGAGCCTGGTCACCAAAAAGACCAAGCCTTGATTAGAAGTTTGGAACTTTCAACTCCACCTCCCTGCCTCCAGGCTTGTGAGATGGGGCTGACAGGTACACACATTGAGGTGCTGGGAGGGTGCTTCTCCTGGAAGGGGCATGGAAGCTTTGTATGTCAATACATGCCCCCATACCTTTCTATGCATCTCTGCTATTTTGCTGTTGCTGAGTTTTATACTTATAATAAATCAGAAAATGTAAGAGTGTTTTTCTGAGTTCTTTGAGTCACTCTAGTGAATTATCTAACCTGAGGGGAGTGATGTGGGAACCCCCAATCTATATAATCCAATCAGAAGTACAGGTGGCCTAGTACTTGTAATTGAAATCTGAAGTGGGGCAGTCTTATAGCACTGAGTCTGTAAGTTATGGGATCTGATTCTAACTCCAGGTAGAATTTATCAGAATTGAATTCAATTGTTTGACACCCAGCGGGCATCAGAGAATTGAAAATGTTAGAAAAGACAGATGTATTTAGTGTTAGGAAGGAAAAGAAAACCCTCTTATTTGGTATGAGAAGTGGTGCAAGTTAAAACAACAATCTCAGATCAGATATTTTTTAAAAAACTAACATAAGGTCAGTAAGTTTTTTAATTTTTGGTGCTCTATCCCTTTACATCAAAGATGTTAAGTTCCAGAGACCTCGGTATTTCACTTTTACTTGATTCCATAAAATAAACCACTTTCTTCCTATTGAAAGCAACGCCATCACTACAATCCAGTATCTCTCTGCTATGCTTGTTCTACCATCAAGATAGTTTGGCATAGTTTATTAAGCAAATACTTCAATGAAAATATGTGTAGAATTTGTAGAATTATATACTATAACTGTTTTGTAAAAAAACTTGAGAAAAATTAACCAGCATAACCTCCTCTATTAAAGTTTTCTCTCCTTGACACATTAACATTTATTTTTATAAAACAAATCACAAATTTTCTGAAATATATCATTCAAGGTCTTATGCCAAGATTAGCATGTGGATACTTTTATAGTCATTTAAAATACATTATATTTCTTTTGGTTGACAATACTCCAAATCATAGTTGGTATCATTATTTTTTTTTTTACATCCTTATTGGAGTATAATCGCTTTACAATGTTACGTTAGTTTCTGCTGTACAACAAAGTGAATCAGCTATATATATACATATATTCCCATATCCCCTCCCTCTTGAGCCTCCCTTCCACCCTCCCCATCCCACCCCTCTACGCAGTCACAAAGCATCGAGCTGATCTCCCTGTGCTATGCAGAAGCTTTCCACTAGCCATCCATTTTACATTTGGTAGTGTATATACATCATTGCTACTCTTACTTCATCCCAGTTTCCCCTTCCCCACCTCCATGTCCTCAAGTCTGTTTACGTCTGCAACTTTATTCCTGCCCTGCCCCTAGATTTACAGAACCATTTTTTCCCTTAGATTCCATATATACATGTTAGCATACAGTATTTGTTTTTCTCTTTCTGATTTACTTCACTCTGTATGACAGACTCTAGGTCCATCCACCTCACTACAAATAACTCAATTTTGTTCCTTTTTATGGTTGAGTAACATCCCATTGTATAAATGTACCACATCTTTATCCATTCATCTGTTGATGAACATTTCAGTTGCTTCCATGTCCTGGCTATTGTAAATAGTGCTCCACTGAACACTGTGGTACAAGTATCTTTATGAATGATGGTTTTCTCAGGGTATATGCTCAGTAGTTGAATTGCTGGGTCATATGGTAGTTTTATTTTTGGTCTTTTAAGGAACCTCCATATTCTCCATAGTGAAGCTGTATCAATTTACATTCCTGCCAATAGTGCAGGAGGGCTCCCTTTTCTCCACACCCTCTTCAGCACTTATTGTTTTAGATTTTTTGATGATGGCCGTTCTGACTGGTGTGAGGTGATACCTCATTGTGGTTTTTTTTTGTTTGTTTGTTTGTTTGTTTTGCGGTACGCGGGCCTCTCACTGTTGTGGCCTCTCCCGTTACAGAGCACAGGCTCCGGATGCGCAGGCTCAGCGGCCATGGCTCACGGGCTCAGCCGCTCTGTGGCACGTGGGATCTTCCCGGACCGGGGCACGAACCCACGTCCCCTGCATCGGCAGGCGGACTCTCAACCACTGCGCCACCAGGGAAGCCCCTCATTGTGGTTTTGATTTGCATTTCTCTAATGATTAGTGATATTGAGCACCTTTTCATGTGTTTGTTGGCAATCTGTATATCTTCTTTGAAGAAATGTCTATTTAGGTCTTTTGCCCATTTTTGGATTGGCTTGTTTTTTGGTTATTGGGCTGCATGAGCTGCTGCTATATTTTGGAGATTAATCTTTGTCAGTTGCTTCATCTGCAAATATTTTCTCCTGTTCTGAGGGTTATCTTTTCATATTATTTATGGTTTCCTTTTCTGTGCAAAAGCTTTTAAGTTTCACTAGGTCCCATTTGTCTGTTTTTATTTCCATTTTTGTAGGAGGTGGGTCAAAAAGGATTTTGCTGTGATTTATGTCATAGAGTGTTCTTCCTATGCCCTCCTCTAAGAGTTTTATAGTATCCGGCCTTACCTTTAGGTCTTAGATCAATTTTGAGTTTATTTTTGTGTATGGTGTTAGGGAGTGTTCTAATTTCATTCTTTTACATGTAGCTGTCCAGTTTTCCCAGCACCACTTACTGAAGAGACTCTTTTCTCCATGGTACATTCTTGACTCCTTTGTCAAAGATAAGGTGACCATATGTGCATGGGTTTATCTCTGGGGTTTCTATCCTGTTCCATTGATCTTTCTGTTTTTGTGCAAGTACCATACTGTCTTGATTACTGTAGCTTTGTAGTATAGTCTGAAGTCACAGTGCTTCATTCCTTTAGCTCCATTTTTCTTTCTCAAGATTGCTTTGGCTATTCAGGGTCTTTTGTGTTTCCATACTAATTGTAGAATTTCTTGTTCTAGTTCTGTGAAAAATGCCACTGGTAATTTGATAGGGATTGCACTGAAAATGTAGATTTCTTTGGGTAGTATACTCATTTTCACAATGCTGATTATTCCAACCCAAGAACATGGTATAACTCTCCATCTGTTTGTATTGTCTTTGATTTCTTTCATCGGTTTCTTATAGCTTTCTGCATACAGGTCTTTTGCCTCCTTAGGTAGGTTTATTCCTAGGTATTTTATTCTTTTTGTTGCAGTGGTAATTGGTAGTGTTTCCTTAATTTCTCTGTGATTTTTCATTGCTAGTGTATAGGAAGGCAAGAGATTTCTGTGCATTAATTTTGTATCCTGCTACTTTACCAAATTCATTAGTTAGCTCTAGTAGTTTTCTGGTGGCATCTTTAGAATTTTCTATGTATAGTATCATGTCATCTGCAAACAGTGACAGTTTTACTTCTTCTTTTCCCATTTGTATTACTTTTATTTCTTTTTCTTCTCTGATTGCTCTGGTAAAACTTCCAAAACTGTGTTGAATAATAGTCATCAGAGTGGGCACCCTACTCTCGTTCTTGATCTTAGAGGAAACGGTTTCAGTTTTTCACCATTGAGAATGATGTTGGCTGTGGGTTTGTCATATATGGCTTTTATTATGTTGAGGTAGGTTCCCTCTATGCACACTTTCTGGAGAGTTTTTATCATAAATCACTGTTATATTTTGTCAAAAACTTTTTCTACATCTATTGGAATTATATGGTTTTTATCTATCAGTTCATTACTATGGTGTAGCGCATTGATTGATTTGCATATATTGAAGAATCTTTGCATTACTGGGATAAACCCCATTTGATCATGGTGTATGATCCTTTGAATGTGTTGTTGGATTCTGTTTGCTAGCATTTTGTTGAGGATTTTTGCATCTGTGTTCATCAGTGATATTGCCAGTAATTTTCTTTTTTTGTGACACCTTTGTCTGGTTTTGGTATCAGGGTGATAGTGGCCTCACAGAATGAGTTTTGGAGTGTTCCTCCCTCTGCAATTTTTTGGAAGAGTTTGAGAAGGATCAGTGTTAGCTCTTCTAATTGTTTGATAGAATTCACCTGTGAAGCCATCTGGTCCTAGCCTTTTGTTTGCTGGAAGATTTTTAATTACAGTTTCAATTTCTTTACTTATGATAGTTTTGTTCATATTTTCTAATTCTTCCTGGTTCAGTCTTGGAAAATTGTACCTTTCCAAGAATTTGTTCATTTCTTAGTGATTGTCCATTTTATTGGCATATAGTTGTTTGTAGTAGTCTCTTATAATCCTGTATTTCTGCAGTGTCAGTTGTGATTTCTCCTTTCATTTATAATTCTGTTGATTTGAGTCTTCTCCCTTTTTTTTCCTGATTAGTCTGGCTAATGGTATCGATTTTGTTTATCTTCTCAAAGAACCAGCTCTTGGGGCTTCCCTGGTGGTGCAGTGGTTGAGAGTCCACCTGCTGATGCAGGGGACATGTGTTTGTGCCCCGGTCCGGAGGATCCCACATGTTGCGGAGCAGCTGGGCCCATGAACCATGGCCTCTGAACCTGCACGTCCAGAGCCTGTGCTCCGCAACGGGAGAGGCCACAACAGTGAGAGGCCCACATACCACAAAAAAAAAAAGAACCAGCTCTTAGTTTTACTGATCTTTGCTATTGTTTACTTCATTGCTTTTTCATTTATTTCTGATCTGATCTTTATGATTTCTTTCCTTCTGCTAACTTTGGGTTTTTTAAATTCTTCTTTCTTTAATTCTTTAAGTATGAGGTTAGGTGGTTTATTTGAGATTTTTCTTGTTTCTTGAGGTAGGATTGTATTACTATAGACTTCCCTTTTAGAACTGCTTTTGCTTCATCCGACAGGTTTTGGGTCATTGTATTTTCATTGTCATTTGTTTCCAGGTATTTTTCCACTTTCTCTTTGCTTTCTTCAGTGATGTCTTGTTTGCTTAGTAGTGTATTGTGTAGCCTTCATGTGTTTATATTTTTTACACTTTTTTTTCCTGTAATTACTTTCTAGTCTCATAGCGTTGTGGTCAGAAAAGATGCTTGATATGATTTCTATTTTCTTAAATTTACCGTAGCATGAGTTTTGACTCAAGATGTGATCTGTCCTGGAGAATGTTCCACGTGCACTTGAGAAGAAAGTATATTCTGTTGTTTTGGGATGGAATGTCCTATAAATATCAATTAAGTCTATCTGCTCTAATGTGTCATTTAAATCTTGTGTTTCCTTATTTATTTTCTGTTTGGATGATCTGTCCATTTGTGTGAGTGGGGTGTTAAAGTCCCTTACTATTATTGTGTTACTGTTGATTTACCCTTTTATGGCTGTTAACATTTGCCTTATGTATTGAGGTGCTCCTATGTTGGGTGCATCAATATTTACAATTGTTATATCTTCTTCTTGGATTGACCACTTGATCATTATGTAGTGTCTTTTTTTTGTCTCTTGTAATAGTTTTTACTTTAAAGTCTGTTTTGTCTGATACTCTAGCTTTCTTTTGATTCCCATTTGCATGGAATATCTTTTTCCATCTCCTCACATTCAGTCTGTATGTGTCCCTAGGGCTGAAGTGGGTCTCTTGTAGACAGCATCTATACAGGTCTTGTTTTTGTATCCATTCAGCCAGTCTGTGTCTTTTGTTTGGAGCATTTAATCCACTTTCTTAATTGTTTTGGGTTTGTTTTTGTAGGTCTTTTCTTGTGTTTCCTACCTAGAGAAGTTCCTTTATCATTTGTTGTAAAGCTGGTTTGGTGTTGCTGAATTCTCTTAACTTTTGCTTGTCTGTAAAGCTTTTGATTTCTCCATTGAATCTGAATGAGATCCTTGCTGGGTAGAGTAATCTTGGTTGTAGGTTTTTCCCTTTCATCACCTTAAATATATCATGCAACTCCCTTCTGGGCTGTGGAGTTTCTTCTGAAAGATCAGCTGTTAACCTTATGGGGATTCCCTTGTATGTTATTTGTTGATTTTCCCTTGCTTTTAATATTTTTTTGTGTGTTTAATTTTCAGTAGTTTGATTAATATGTGTCTCAGCATGTTTCTCCTTGTGTTTATCCTGTATGGGACTCTCTGGGCTTCCTGGACTTGATTGACTATTTCCTTTCCCATATTGAGGAAGTTTTCAACTATAATCTCTTCAGATATTTTCTCAGACCCTTTCTTTTTTTTTTGCTTTTTCTATAATTCAAATGGTGGTACACTTAATGTTGTTCCAGAGGTCTCTGAGCCTGTCCTCCATTCTTTTCATTCTTTTTTCTTTATTCTGTTCTGTCACAGTTATTTCCACCATTCTGTCTTCCAGCTCACTTATCCATTCTCTTGCTTCAGTTATTCTGCTATTGATTCCTTCTAGAGTATTTTTAATTTCAGTTATTGCATTGTTTATTACTATTTGTTTCCTCTTTAGTTCTTCTCTGTCCTTGTTAAATGTTTCTTGTATTTTGTCTGTTTCTGAGATTTTGGGTCATCTTTACTATCATTACTCTGAATTCTTTCTCAGGTAGTTTTCCTATTTCCTCATCATTTATTTGGTCTTGTGGGTTTTTATCTTGCTCCTTTGCCTGCAAGATATTTCTGTGTCTTCTCATTTTGTCTGATTACGGTATTTGAGGTCTCCTTTCCTGAGGCTGCAGGGTCATATTTCCTTTTGCTTCTGTTGTCTGCCCCTGGTGGTGAGGTTAGTCCAGTGGCTTGCATAGGCTTCCTAATGGGAGGGACTTGTGCCTGTGTTCTGGTACGTGGAGCTGAGTCTTTTATTTCTGATGAACAGGGCCATGTCAGGTGTTATGTTTTGGGGTGTCTGTGAGCTTAGTATGATTTTAGGTAGTCTGTGTGTGGTGGGTGGGTTTGTGTTCCTGTTTTGTTTGTTGTTTGGTATGAGGCATCCAGCCCTGGACGTTGCTGGCAGTTGGGTGGAGATGGCTCTTGGATTCAGATAGAGGCCTCCGTGAGAGCTCTTGATGATTAATTTTCCCTGGGGCTGGGAATTCTTAGTTGTCCAGTGTCCTGGACTCATTGCTCCCACCCTAGAGCCTCTGACCTGACTTCTTGTGGAGGGACCAAGACTCCGCAAGTTGCTCATTCCACAATAAAGGGAATTTTATAAAAAAG
This sequence comes from Phocoena sinus, assembly GCF_008692025.1. NCBI lineage: Eukaryota > Metazoa > Chordata > Mammalia > Artiodactyla > Phocoenidae > Phocoena > Phocoena sinus. Next base: position 64,617,429 of record NC_045763.1, read on the forward strand.
ACTAATAAAACCCCCCAAAATGGTAAAAGTAAAATTCAAATAGAAACAAAGAGGACATGCACACACAAAAAAACAAAAACAGAACCAAACATCAAAAAGCAAGAGAACAACAAGACAAACAAAAGAACCCAAGAATGAAATCAAACAATTAAAAAGAAAACTGACAAAAACAGAAAATCACAAAACAAAATCAAAGCAGAGTGCCAACTGAAGAAGGAAGCAAATAAACAAACCGACAAAATGATAAAAAATAAAACAAAGGATAAAGAAGACAGAACAACAGAAATGCACTATAGAAATAGAAATATAAAAAATAAAATAGAAAATATATTTTAAAAAATAAGACAAAACCCCAGACAAATGCTAAAAACAAAATCAACAAACAAATGGAAACACACACATGGAAAAGAAACAAAAACAGAACCAAATAAAACACAAAGCAAGGAGAACAACCAAATTGAAGAACTCAAAAATGAAATCAATTTGGATCAAAGCTAACAAAAACACAAATCTAAAAACTAAACCAAATCAGTGTGCCAACTGAAGAATAAAGCAAGGAAACAGAACAAACTGATAAAAATAATAATAAATAAATAAATAAAAAGGGAAAAACACAGGACAACAGAAAAGCAAAGTAAAATGGAAATCTAAAAAGCAAATAAAAAATATATTAAAGACAGAAGAAAAAAATAAGGGAAAGAACAACATAAAGCAAAGTAAAAATAGAAGATATAAAAAATAAAAAATATGTTATAAAACGTGAAGATCCCAAGACTAAAAAAAAAAAAAAAGAAAAATACTAAGACAAGAAACAAACAAAAAGAAAGGAAAAAAACAAAAAAGAAAGAATGAATCAAAACATAATAAAATTAATAGTAATAATTATGTTTCCCTGAGATCTCGCTATAAGTGTCCTTGCACAAGCCGTGAGCCACAGCCCACCTCCGCCTCCCTAAGAGGCTCTCTTCTGCCTCTGGGTTGGTCTCTGTACTTGCTGTGGGCCCTGTGGGGACCACTCAGACTTTATTTGGCCCAATTCCTGTGTGTGCTTGACCCCCAATGTCCACAGCTGCCAGAGCTAGACTGTTTCATTTGTGGGAACACTCATCGTCTACTTAGATATTCCATAAACACAGGGTCTACCTAGCTGATTGCAGGGATGTAATCTGCAGCTTATACAGCTGTTGGAAAGATTTTCTATCTTCTTTAGTCGCCCTGTTCCTGGGGTTCAGCTTTGGTTTTATCCCCACATCTGCATGTGGTCCACCCACAGGAGTCTGGTCCTGAGGCTGCTTTGGAGCTTTCGGGTCTGCCCCAGTAAAGACAGGGCACAGAGGTGGTATGACTGCTTGGATCACAGGAGCCCCAGTGGCAGCAAATACACAGGAAAGCTGGCGGCCACAGGCGCAAGAGATATGACCCTAGTGAGGGGTCTGTTTCTGGCATCTGGCATAAGGAATGTGAGGGCAAGCCCTATCCGGGCTTTTACTGACACCCTGCAGAAGGCATGAGAGAGCCAGCCCTGAGAAGGCTTCTTTTATTGTCCATCAGCAGGCGCCAGCGTGTGGGGAGAGAGAGGCTACGATAGTGACTCCTTCTTCTGCTTGTAACTCAGCAGCAGTACCCTGCTTCCATGGCAGTCTCGTCTTCCTCCACAGGCATTCCCTGCTGCTGATTTCCACCCCCACCCCCCCCATCTCCTTAATATTTCTCCCCACAGCCAACAGCAGTTCTCACTCTGGGCCTGTTCTCCAATCCCCACGCTCCAGCTCCCAGACCCCTTGCACACCTGTGAACACACATCCCAGTGTGGAGCACATAAGGCCATGGTACGGACTGTCTGTGTATTTCTCACCCTCTCCCATCTGCCACAGATCAGCTGCTTCACCCTCTTCCAATAGCCTCAAATGCTTCCCTTCTGTTCCAATAGATTTCCCCATCAGAGACGGGTTTCCCCGAATTCGAGAATCTCTCCTCTGCTTCAGCTCCCCCACCCCTGGGTGCAGGTCCTATTCCACTTCCTCTCCTCCTTCTCCCTTCTTTTTTTCATCATACCCAGTTATGCAGGGACCTTTATAGTCTTTTCTGGTGTCTAAGGTCTTCTGCTAGTGTTCATCTGGTGTTCTGTGAGAATTGTTGCATCTATAGGTGTATTACTGATGCATCCGTGGAGAGAGATGAACTCCACATCCTTCTACTCTGTCATCTTAATTCCCTCTGTGGTATGAACAGTGTGGCGCCCAATTACCTCCACACGAACATGAACCCACCACAAATGACAGCTCCTCAGTTCAGGAAAAGGGGTGTGCATCGCCATCTGGCTTCAGGGCAAAGTCCTGACCTTGCCCAACTGCAGCATCCTAAAGTTTTTTTTTTTTCTTAACCCTGGTACTTTTTTTTTTTTTCCACACTGAGTGGTTTGTGGGATCTTAGTTCCCCAACCACGGATCAAACCCCAGATCTCGGCAGTGAAAGCGTGGAGTCCTAACCTCTGGACCACCAGGGAATTCCCAACCCTGATCTCTTTTTAAGGCACTCTTTTGTTATTTTTAATTTTCTTATTGTCCTTTTTTGTTTTATTGTTCATGCTTTTATTGAAGTATAATTGACTTAACAATATTATACTAGATTCACGTGTATAACATATTGATTCAATGTTTTTATACAGTATGAAATTATTACCATAATGTTAGCTACTATTTGTCACCATACAAATTTATTATAATTTTATATTATTGACTATAATCCCTATGCTGTACACTATATCATATGGCTTATATTATGATTGGAAGTTTGTTCCTCTAATCCTCTTTACCCATTTTGCCCATCCCCTCCATGTCTTTCCCTTCTGGCACCCACCAGTCATGTTCTCTGTATCTATGAGTCTTTTGTTTTGTTTCTTCCTTAATTTAGGTTCCATATACAAGAGAAATTATATGGTATTATCTTTCTCTTTCTGACTTATTTCACTTAGCATGATGCCTTCTAGGTTCATTTGTGTTGTTGCAAATGTCAAGATTTCATTATTTTTTATTGTTGAGTAATATTTGATTGTACAAATATACCATAACTTTTTATGCATTCATCTACTGATGGATATTTGGGTTGCTTTCATATCTTTGTTATTGCAAATAATTATGCAATGAACATTGGGGAGCAGATACATTTTCAAATTAGTGTTTTGGTTTTCTTCAGAAAAATACCCACAATTGAGCTGCTGAATCATACAGAAGTTTTATTCTTAATTTGGGGGGAACTTCCCTACTGTTTTCCATAGTGGCTGCAGAAACTTACAATTCCACTAACAGTGCACAGGGTTCCCTTTTTTCCACATCCTCAGCAACAGTTGTTATTTGTTGTCTTTTTGACAATAGCCATTCTGACAGGTGTGAGATGATATATCATTATGGTTTTGATTTGCATTTACCTGATGATTAGTGATGTTAAGCATCTTGTCATGTGCCTGTGGCCCTGTGGAAGTCTTTAGAAAAATGTTTATTCAGATCCTCCACCCATTATTTAATTAGATTTTTTAAAATATTGAGTTGTATGTGTCCTATATGTATATCGGGTATATTCCCTTATCAAATATATCTTTTGAAAATATCTTCCCCCATTCAGTAGACTGCCTTTTCATTTTTGCTGTACAAAAGCATTTTAGCTTGATGTCTCTTGTTTAGATTTGCTTTTGTTTCCCTTGTCTGAGGAGATCAATATATATATATATTGCTAAGATCAATGTCAAAAGCATAATAACTACATTTTCTTCTAGGATTTTTATGGTTTCAGGTCTTACATTTAAGTCGTTAATACATTTTGAGTTATTTTTATATTTGTTGTATATGTTGTGTTGTTATTTTTATATATGTTGTGAGAAAGTGGTCTAGTTTCATTCTTTTATATGTAGCTGTCCAGTTTTCCCAAAATTATTTATTGAAAAGGCTGTCTTTCCATTTTATATTCCTGTTTACTTTGTCTTAGATTAATTGACCACATAAACATGAATGTATTTCTGGGATCTCTATTGTGTTCCATTAATTTGTGTGTCTGTTTTTGTGCCAGTACCACACTGTTTTGATTAGTGTGGCTTTGTAATATAGCTTGAAATCAGAAATCTTGACACCTCCAGCTTTGTTCTTCTTCTCTGGCTATTTGGGGGGTTTTGTGCTTCCATACAAATTATAGAATTGTTTGCTCTACTTCTGTAAAACATGCCTAGGGTACTTTGACAGGGATTGTAGGGAATCTGTAGATTGCTTTGTGTAATAAGTACATCTTAACAGGATTAATTCTTCCATTCCCTTACCATGGATTTTCTATTTATTTGTAGTGTTTTCAATTTCTTTTATCATCGTCTTATAGTTTTCAGAGTATAGGTTTTCACTTCCTTGATTAAATTTATTCCTAAGTATTTTATTCTTTTTGATGCAAGTATAAATGAGATTGTTTTCTTAATTTATCTTTCTGATAGTTTGTTATTTGTATATAGAAACACATCCAATTTCTGTATACTAATTTGGTATCCTTCAACTTTACTGAATTCATTTATTAGTTCTAACAGTTTATTTTTTTGTGGAGTCTTTAGGGTTTTGTATATATAGATCATGTCTTATGCAAGTAGTGACAGTTTTACTTGTTTTCATCCAGTTTGGATGCCTTTCATTTCGTTTTCTCATCTGACTGCTGTGGCTAGTACTTCCAATACTATGTTGAATGAAAGTGACAAGAGTGGGCATCCTTGTCTTGTTCCAGATCTTAGAGGAAAAGCTATTTTAAGTTTTTCACTGTTGAGTATGATGTTAGGTTTGCCACTTATGGCCTTTATTATGTTGGGTATGTTTCCTCTTTGTCCACTTTGTTGACAGTTTCTATCATAAACTCATGTTAAATTTCATTAAACGTTTTTCTGCATTTGTTGAGATAATCATATAATTTTTATTCTTCCTTTTGTTAATGTGGTGTATCACACTGATTCATTTGTACATGTTAAGCTATCTTGAATCCCTGGCATAAATTCAGTTTGATCATGGTGTAAGCTCCTATTGTTGAATTTGATTTGTTAATATTTTTCGAGGATTTTTGCATCTATATTCATCAAGGATATTAACCTGTTATTTTCTTTTCTTGTAGTGGCTTTGTCTGGTTTTGATATCAGGTTAATGCTGGACTTGTAAAATGAATTTGGAAAGATTCTTCCTTGTTGGTATTTTGGAATAGTTTGAGAAGGACTGGTATTAAATTTTCTTTAAATGTTTGGTAGAGTTCACCCATGAAGCTGTCTTGTCCTAGACTTTTACTGGTTGGGAGTTTATTAATTAATGATTGAATTTATTACTGATAATCAGTCTGTTCAGATTTTCCATTTCTTCCTGAAGAAGATATTAGTGCACAAATAGTTGTATGATTCTAAGAATTTGTCCATTTCTTCTAGGTTGGCCAGTGCTTTGGTTTATAATAGTTGGTAGTACTCTCATGATAGTTTGCATTCTGTGGTATTGGTTGGAATTTTTCCTCTCTCATTTCTGATTTTATTAATTTAGATGCTTTCTTTTTTTTTCTCAATATATCTGGCTAAAGGTGATCAATTTTGTTTATCTTTTCAAAGAAACAGCTCTTAGTTTCATTGATGTTTTCAATTGCTTTTTAAAATTTCTACTTCACTTATTTCCACTCTAATCTTTATTATTTTCTTTACTTTATAACTTTTGGTTTTATTCTTTCTTCTTTGTCTAATTCTTTTAGGTGTAAAGTTGGATTGTTTATTTGAGATTTTCTTATTTCTTGAGGTAGGTTTATTTTGCTAGGAACTTCCCTCCTAGAACAGTTTTTGCCGCACTCCATAAAATTAAATGTTGTGCTTTCATTTTCATTTGCTCCAGGAATTTTATTTCCTCTTCTATTTCTTCATTGACCCATTGGTTGTTTAATAGTGTGTTGTTTAGTCTCCACGTGTTTGTGTTTTTTTCTAGTTTTTTTTCTTGTAATTGGTTTCTAGTTTCATATTGTTGTGATAGAAAAAGATGCTTGATATGATTTTAATCTTATTAAATTTATTTAGACTTGTTTTGTGGATTAACAAGTGATCTATCCTGGAGAATGTTACATGTGCACTTGAAAAGAATTATGTATTCTGCAACTTTTGGATGGAATGTTCCATATATATGTATTAAGATTACCTGGTCAAATGTGTCATTTAAGGCCAATGTTTCCATATTGATTTTCTGTCTAGATGATCTCTCCATTGACAAATGGGGTATTAATGTTCCCTAATATTATTATGTTGCTGTCAGTTTCTTCACATCTGTTAATATTTTCTTAATATAGTTAGATGTTCCTATGTTGGATGCATAAATATTTACAAATGTTATATCCTCTTCTTGGACTGACTCCTTTATCATTATTCAATGGCCTTGTCTTTTGTTACATTCTGTTGTAAAGTCTATTTTGTCTGATATAAGTATCGCTACCCAGCTTTCTTTTAGTTTCCATATTCATGAAATATTTTTTTCCACCTTTTAATTTTCAGTCTGTGTTTATTTAGAACTGAATTGTCCTTTGTAGTAGCATATAGACAGGTCTTGTATTTTAATCCATTCAACCATCCTATGTCTTTTGATTGGAGCATTTATTCTATTTACATTTAAAATGATTATTGATATGTATGCACTTATTGCCATTTTAAAAATTGTTTTCTGGTTGTTTTTTGTAGTAGTTCTCTGTTCTTCTTAGTCTCTTACCTTGTGGTTTGATGATTTTCTTTAGTGTTGTTTGGCTTCCTTTCTCTTTATTTTTTGTGGATCTATTGTAGATTTTTGATTTGTGGTTAATTCACGGTTCATGTATATCAAGGTGATAGTCACTTAAGTTCAAACGTGTTCTAAAACTACTACATTTTTCTCCCTGTTCCATGTTTTATGTTTTTTATGTCACATTTTATGTCCTTTTTTTTAGAGGAATGATTTATTTGGAACACTTTTTACATGCATAGTCATTTGATGTATGAAATATTATTTATAAGATTAAATATTTATATTTGTCTCATTTATGTGCTAAAATTGTGTCTTTTTATGATTTTTGAACAGCTTTAATGAGATATAGTTCACATCATACAATTTACTCATTTAAAGTGTACAATTCAGTGGTATTTAGCCTATTCAAAATTATGTAGTCATCACACAATCACCACCACAATCAACTTTAGAATATTTCATCACCCAAAAGGAAACCCCATACCGATTAGCAGTCATTCCCCATTTCACCCCAACCAGCCATAGGCAACCACCAGTCTATTTTTTTCTCTATAGATTTGCTTATTCTGGACATTTAATATAAATGTAATTATACAATACATGGTCTTTTGTGTCTGGCTTCTTTCACTTAACATTGTGTTTTCAAGGTTCATCCATGTTGTAGCATATATCAGTACTTCATTCTTATTTACTGATGAATAATATTCCATTGTGTGGTTATATAACATGTTATTTTTTCATTCATAATTGTTTCTACTTGCAGCTAATGAATAATGCTACTATGAACATCAGTGTACAATTTTTTGTGTGGATATATTTTCATTTCTCTTGAGAGTAACTTCTGGGTCATATGGTGACATTATGTTTAACTAATTGAGGAACTGCCAGCCTATTCTCCAAGGCAACTACACCATTTTACAAACTCACAAGCAGTGTATGAGGGCTCCAGTTTCTCCACATCTTCACCAACATTTGTTATTATCTGTCTTTTTTTATTATAGCCATCCCAGTGGGTATGAGATGGTATTTCATTGTGGGTTTGATTTGCATTTCCTTAATGGCTAATGATGTTGAGCATCTTTTCATATTCTTACTGGCCATTTGTATATCTTCTTTAGAGAAATTTCTTTTCACATACTTTGCTCATTTTAAAATTGGGTTGTCTTTTTACTCTTGAGTTGTAAGTTTTCTTTATATTTTCTAGATACAAGCACCTTATGATATATGATTTGAAAATATTTTCTTTCATTCTGTGGGCTGTCATTTCTCTTTTCTGATAGTATTCTTTGAAGTACAAAAGTTTTGATTTTAAGTCGTTTATCTTTTTTCTTTGTTGTTTGTGCTTTTAGTGTCATACCTAAGAAAGCATGGCCTAATTCAACATAATTAAGGTTTAAACCTGTGTTTTCTTCTAAAAGTTTTGTAGCTTTAGCTCTTACATTTAGGTTTTTTGATCCATTTGGAATTAATTTTTGTAAACAATGTGAGGTTGTGGTTCAGCATCATTCTTTGGCATGTGGGTATCTAGTTGTCTCAGCAACATTTGTTGAAAAGACTATCCTTTCTCCGTTGAATTATTTTGGTACCCTTGTTGAAAATCAACTGACTGTAAATGTGAGGGTTTATTTCTGGACTCCCAATTCCATTCCATTGATCTATATATGTTTGTCTTTACACCAGTACCACAGTCTTGATTACTGTAACTTTGTAGTAAATTTTTAAGTTAGGAAGTGTGAATCCTCCAAGTTTGTTCTTTTCAAGATTGTTTTGGCTATTCTGAGTCCCTTGAATTTCTCCATGAACTTTCTTATACATTCTTATTTCTAGCTGTGGCACTTTTTTTTCTGCTTAAAGAAGACTCTTTAAAATTTCTTGTAAGGCCAGATTAGTGGTGATGAGCTCCTTTGGCGTTTGCTTGTCTGGGAAATTCTATCTTTCCTTCAATTCTGAATGATAACCTTGCCAAGTACAGTATTCTTGATAGTAATTTTTTTTATTTCAATACTTTAAATATATTATGCTACTCCTTCTTACATGCAAAGATTTTGCTGAAAAATCAGCTCATATCTTTATAGTGATGTCCTCATACATGACTAGTTGTCTTTTGCCTTTAAAATTATCTTTAATTTTTGCCATCTTAATTATGATATATTTTGATACATATCTTTGTATTCATCTTATTTGGGACTTTCTGTGATTCCTGGACCTGGCTGTCTGTTTCCTTCACCAGGTTAGGAAAAGTTTTCAGCTATTATTCCTTCAAATAACTTTTCTGCCCCTTTCTCAGTCTCTTCTCCTTCTGGTATAACTATAATGTGAGTGTTGATGCTGTCTCAGAGGTCCCTTAAAACTATTCTCATTTTTGAAAGTTCTTTTTTCTTTATATTGTTCTGATTGGGTGATTTCCACTATTCTGCCTTCCAGATAGCTTATTCATTTTTCCATATCATCTAATCTGCTGTGTGTTTTTATTTCAGTTATTGTATTCTTCAGCTCTGATTGGTTCTTTCTTATATTTTCTAACTCTGTGTTGAATTTCTCACTTTGCTCTTCTATTCTTTTCCAAGTATTTATGACCATTACTTTGAACTCTTCATCAGGTAAATTACTTATCTTCACTTCATTAAGGTTTTTGCTGTGGTTTTGTCTTGCTCTTTTGGTGGAACACATTTCTCTGCTTTCTCATTTTGACTTCCGGTGCTTATTTCCATGAATTACATGAAACAGTTACCTCCCCTAGTCTTAAGGATGTGGCCTTGTATAGGAGGGTCCCCTGTGTAAACTGTCTGTGCCAGGCAGCTTTGGCAGGCTAGATGGAGCTCAAGTAGGCATGATCCAGGGGTGTCCCAGGGTGCTCCTTGCCCAGGTCTCCCTGGTAGGATGGCTGGAGTTGGGGCAGTCTTGGATGTGGGGCTGAGGCCACCCTAGTTGAATGGCTGGAGCCAGAGTGGGTTCTACCCAAGGCCACTCTGGTGGCATAACTAGAGCTGGAACAGGCTTAGCCTGAGGTTCCTGGAGTGCTCTGCACCAGCACCACCCTGGTGGGACAGCTGGAGCTAAGGTGGTCATGGGTAGGGAGCCAGGGACACCTTGGGAAGGGGTGGCTGAAGCCAGTGTGGGCTAGGTCTCTGAGGTGCAACTGGGCAGTCTTGTAGGCTGGCTACAGCAACTGGACTGTGCTCCTGCCAGCACTAGCAAGGTAGAGGGGGAGCTCAAAAAATGGCACTCTTTGGCACTTCCAATTCTGAGGGTTCTAGAAGTTTCCCACTAGTTTGCCAGAACTTCTAGTGTTAGTAAACAGATTTACTTCGTGTATAATGTTGTTGCCATTTAACCGACTGTTTTTTCACTGTGTCCCAGGGAAGGCGAGTCTGTACAGGAGCCCCTCATTGTTATCACTCTGTAATGTGGGTCACTGCTTTGAAGGTGGAGTTCCTGTCGATACAGTGTCTTGGTCTCTCCTATTCATCTCTATGTGTCCCTCTGTCATTTTTTGTACAGAAGAGGTTCAATCACTCCTCAGCTCTTCCTCAAGAGGAATTGCTCTATATGTAGTTGTAGATTTGGTGTGTCCATGGGGAGGTGAGTTTAGGGTCTTTCTACACTGCTATCTTGGACCTGCCTTCCTGTTCCTATTGTTTTTATTAAGATATCCAGTTGTTTAAGGGATGGTTGTCAGGAATAAATGAAAAGGGTTTTAAAGAAAGTAATCAAAAGGGAAAGGAATTTAAAATTTGTCTAGATTTGAACTGAGTGGGGGTGAAGTACTTTACATGCATTATAGAATGATACCATAACACAAAGATGAGCTACTTAAATTCACCTCCCCACTCTCCATTCTAAACCTCTCTTACAGGACCCTTTATTGTTCCCTGTCAACTTCATCTCTAAAACCCCTTAAGGGCATTATGAGTTCATTCAGACTCCTAGGATGCTCTACTTCCATCTTGGCTCTCAAAAATCTAGGTGTCCTTAGTCCAAGAGTGTAAATAGGACAATACTTCGTTTTTATTTATAGCACTTCCCAAAAAGTTATGGTAATCATTTGGAAATAATTTTTAATTGGCCACTAGATTACAAGCACTATCCTTAGCTACAGAGTAAGGCAAGGACTTATACTGTGTCATATTTCTTATTAAGAACTTTGGAAAGAAAAGTCTTATAAACCACAACTGCAAGTCATTTTAATATATAAGGAAAAGTGAAATAAATAAATATATGTATGCATGTGTGTGTATATGTATATATATACATATAAACTCTATCCTGAAGATTATGCCCTGGCATCTTCTTTAATGAGTCAAGTAGAGATGGCTAAATAAATAAGATGGAAAGGAAGAACACAGTATTTCAACTGCATATAATTTTATTGAGGTCCTAGATTCTGTGCCAGAATATAAAGAGCATAAATACTGAACACTTCATGGAATAAGTATTCATAAGTTCAGCAGATTATTGAATAAATAAATGGGAGATAGGAGACAAATCTATGCAGAAGAATCCCAAATTATTTATGTAGATCCCCTGCCCTCAAGGAAGTCAAACCTAACTAACTCCCCACTCCTTAATCATGAACTATACATAGTGACTTCCCTTGAAAGAGTGCAGTATCAGGGGTTGGGAGAGTAAGTGTACAGTGAAGAAACCTGATAAACACTACCTCAGCCTGGTGATCAAGGTCAACATCAGTGGTGAAAAGTTATGGTAATAGTATGTTCTCCTTGTGATGAAAATGGTAATTTACCTCTGTTGTCTTTTTGCCAAGAATATACAACACCTGTATGATCATAAGAAAAACATCAGGCAAATCTCAGTTGAGGAACATCCTACAGTATAACTGGCCTATACCCTTCAAATCTGTCAAAGTCATAAAAAATGAGCAGAGTCTGAGAAACCGTCATACCTGTGACAGTTTTAACAATCTTGTTTCAACATTTGTGCATCATTACAACGGTACCATAGTAATGTTAGATGTTAACAATAAGGTAAACTAGTGTGGGGTATATGGAGACTCTGTACTATCCTCACAATTTTTCTGTAAATCTAGAATTATTCTAAAGTTAAACGGTTTATTGTAAAAAGTATGATCATTTCTTCCAAGTATTACAGCTAATGGTAAGGAATTAGAGACACTGGAAATAAATGTTTCTTGGTTGCCCAGAGAAAACTAATTTCACCATAGTTATGATAGAAGAAATATTATAGTGTAACCAATAATATATTTTAAAACTTGAAAATGCTGTTTGTCTGGTTTGGTACCATGTTAGACCTCTGCTTATTCCTAGTAGTAGACACTGATTTAAATTCTGAATTGTTATTATGTCACATACTCAAAGAATTCAAGTTTAAGAAAATTAATTGCAACTCCTCTCGCCAAGCTATGATCTCAATTAAGAGAATGGAAACTTGATATATCATAATTTATGTTGGGTGGATACATCATATCTTTAAGTTTGCTCTTGGGATTTTCTGGTCATGAACATAAAAAAAAATGACTTTCCATCTAAATTCATTCACCTGAGCTGTCATAAACAATGTCCTCAAAAAAAAAAAAAAAAAAAGAATGTCCTCAAATACAAAATGAAAAGAAAATAATAATGCATATGCACACCTATCATTCTCCCCTCCATTAATTTTCCTAAATTGGAATTTTTATTAACAAAATTTGGTGACATGATATTTCTTATAAAATGTATTGGAGATTTGTACAATTTAAAAAGTTTTTTAGTGTGTTTGGGTAATTTGTAAATAATGCTGAAATTTAAGTTGAGAGAATAAAGTTACTGCAGCTTCTTTCTCTGTAATGTTTTGCATGTTTGCTTCTTTCATTTTTAGTTTAGAGCCATATTAGAATTTATTCTTGGTCTCTATAATGGTAAATTGGATATTAGCTGTATGAAATGCATTGATTTATGTTATCTATTGGTTTATAATAAATTAGCCTAAAATTTAGCAGCTTAAATCCAGGAACATTTATTATCTTACAGTTTCTATAGGTTAGCAATTCAGTAACAGTGCAGCTGGATAATTCTGGCTTAGAGTCTCTCAGGAAGCTGTAAGTAAGTATTCAAACCAGGGCTGCATTCCATCTTAAGGCTTGAATGGGGAAAGATATGCTTCCATCACTCTCATAGCTTCCATCACTCTCATGGCTATGGGAAAGACTCAGAAGATCAATTTCCAAGCCCACTCATGTGGGACTCTCATAGTGCTACTTCACAATAAAGCACTTCTTGGCTTCCCAAAAGTGAATGATCAAGTTGAGAGTGAGAGAGAAAGAGAAAGCTCAAGACTGAGCCATGATATTTTATAACATAATCTTGGAAGTGACAACCCATCAGTTTTGCAGTGTTCTTTTATTAGAAGCAAGTCAGTAAAGTCTAGCCCGTGCTCAGGAGGAGGGCATTCCACAAGAGCATGAATATGAGGCAGGGATCAGTGGGTACTATCCGAGACGCCTACCACAATTGAGAAGTAGCATCTTTCCCTTTCTCCTGAAAATGTTGTGAAAGCAATAAGATCACAAATAAAATAGAACCAAACAAAACATTGCAACTTCCATTTTCCATGAAACTGGAAGATGTATAAATCCATATATTACAAAGTAACCACAAGGACTACCAAAATCAGCAGTGACCTTCCAAAAGCTACAAGGAAATAGGAAAAGTGAAGAACATGGTAGAGAATGTAAAGATTGCACCAAAAATTAGAATGACCATATAATTGATCACTCAAACCAGAATAAATTTGGTGTTATTTCACTCATTGTGAGAAGTTCATATTAAAATGCATGAGGGAGCATTATTCATATGGGCAAAATTATCTAAATTTTATAACCAGCATTTTTATACATCATTGGTGAAAGTCCAAATTGGCACAGCCTCTATGGAGGGTAATATTTGAATATCTATCAAAATTGTAAACATGTGATCTCTCTGATTAATTTCACCTCTGGAAATTTACTTTATGGATATCCTACACACACATGCTAATTTTGCAACATTACCTGTAAAGCAAAAACTTGGAAACTGCATAAATATCCATCAATAGATAGCTAGTTAAATAAAGTAAGATTGATACCAAAAATGACATTCTGTGAAGCTGTAAGATAAGAAAAAAATATAGAGAATGAGGATGCTGTCTATGTGCCGATATGGGAAGATCTCCAAGATATATTTTTAAGTGAAAAAAGCAAGGTCGGGATCAGTATTTATAGTATGGTATGTTTGTGCAAGAAAGGGGGATGCCTTAGTTTTCTATTGGTGCTATAACAAATTAACACAAATTTAGCAGTTTAACACAACACACATTTATTTTCTTAAAGTGTTGTAGGTCGAAACTGACACAGGTTAGAATCACGGTGTCAGCAGGCTGTTCCTCTCTGGAGGCTCTAGATGAAAACATTTTCTTGCTTATTCAAGTTGTTGGCAGAATTCAGTTCCTTGCATTTACAGGACTGTTTCTTTGCTGGTTGTCATCTGAGAGCCATTCCCAGATTCTGGAGGCCGTTGGATTACTAGATTCATAGTCCATTTCCTCCATAATCAACGCTAGCAATGACAGGTCAAGTCCCTGTCATGCTTTGACTCTCTCTCTGTTGCCTCTTCTTCCCAGGTTGCATCTCTCTGACAGCTCTTCTGCCTATTTCTGTTTCTAAGGGCTCATGTAATTATACTGAGCCCATCAGAATAATCCAGGATACTCTCCCTATTTTAAAGTTTACAGTTTTAATTCTATCTTCAAAATCCCTTTGGCCTGGCTGTGTAAAATAATACACTCATGGGATTGTTGACTTAAAAAGAATATATGCACAACGTGAGAGATGTGAGTAAAGTTTTTTGGGGGGCAAAATGAGGACTGCAGCCCAGGTGATAGCATTTCAGATAGCTCTGAGAAACTGTTCTAAGGAGGTGAGGGGAAAAGCCAGGATATATAGGAGTTTTGCAACAAAGGACAGGTAGTCAGGAACGTCAAAATATTATTGTTAAAGAAAACCAGATATCTCAAGTTAAGGAATTTAGTGTTTTTCTATGTATGGGAAGATGCAGGAGTCTTGGCTCACTGAAATAATTCCTGTGATATGCACCTCAGCCATCTGGGGCCAGTATCCTGACACATCCTGAGTTTCCTCAGGGCTCACCAGCTGCAGCCTCATGGCTGCTAGATGGCAGGTATTCTTTTCAGCCCTGAGTTTCCTTGGCTAGGCTCATGTTGGAGGGCTGCAATTTTTGATGACTGTGACATCCTTTGTTTATTGATATGGCAGAAAATATTTCATTTCTCAGATATTCTCCTCTTGGTCAGGAATGCGACCAATATTTGGTAAACATTTCATGGCCAATTTTGTCCCACAGTGCTGGGAGGCCCATCCCAGATCAGACAAAAGTTCCTGTTGATATGCCACTCCAGGTGCTAATTTTCGGATTAGGCCCTGTTGATAATTAAAGATTCTCTGGATCCTCTGTTTTACTAATCTAATCTGATCCAGGAAATGTTTTCCCTAGTTGCATCTTCCCATATCTAGAGTTGCACTATTACAATTGTTGATCGCATACAGAACTGTATATTTGATCAACTGCTTCAAGTTGCCTAGTCATTATTTTTGTTGGAGGCTCAGTCATACATTTAGTAATACAAGAAACAATAATCTTGTAAAACAGGCAAAATACAAATAATATAGCTAATAACATTAACAGAGTTATAAGTAAATGTTTAAGCCAAGAGCTTCCCACGCCAAACCATTTTTCTAAGAGGTCATCAAGACTTGAGAGTGGGTCACTTAAGGCAAAAATCTGATTTTTCATATGGTTAATTAAACGTGTTATATTAGAGGATCCACCAGATATGAAAACACAGCATTCAGTTTGAATTGTGGCACAGGTACCTCCCTGAGATGCTGTAAGTATGTCAAGGACCATGTGGTTTTGTAGCACTGCTTTTTCATCATAGAGACCTAAGAATTCAGTAGGCTAGTAGCCTGGTTACTATCACTGAGTGCTGTAAGAGACAACGATCTTATAAAATAGACAGGGTAAGTAATAGAGCTAGTAATATTGACAAAGTCATAATGCAGAGGGTAGATACAATCATAAACAATTTGGAAACAAAGAACAAATTAAAACAATTAGTATAACTAGTTGTAATCTAGTTGCAATAAACCATCAAGTCCATAGGAGAGCCACCTGGAAAAGCCAAATTCTGGTAGGATCAGGTAGAACGAAAAAGATAAATGTTTTATCTTTATTTACAAGTGTATACTTTATCAACTTGTAGGTCATAGCATAAGAGAAAAGGTTTTTCTGAAAAACAAAGATTAAAGCTAGTATATTTCCCAAAGTAATAAAGTTATAAATCATATTCATCAGTTAATTTGTTAGACCCAAACGGTCTACGAGGGATTCCAACTCGCCCAAGAACCGCCAAGAGTCGAGAGCCGTTGCAGCACGCAAGAGGTTTATTAGGAGCCGATGCACCGGGATTCCCTGAACCTCACGCAGGAGGCCGATGGGGAACCCCTAAAAGCGGAATCACATACTTTTTATAGGTTTATTTACTCATAGGGCGGGTATATTCTCACAATGATTGGGTAAATGTGGTGACTTTTGAATTCATTGGCTTAGGAACTTTTGCCCCACCTTCTGGCCGTTACAGTTGTTTGTTCATTGTGGCGGTTAGGGCGTATACCTGTTACGGGCAACTGGAAAATTACCCGCTGGCTGGAAAGTCCCCGTCAACTGAAAAACTCCAAGAATTGGTTTCGATAGGGAGAAGAATTGGTTTCGATAGGGAGAAGGAGTGGCGCACGATAGGGAGAAGAATTGGTTTCGATAGGGAGAAGGAGTGGCGCAAGAGGTTGGTTTACGGGAACAAGTGAGGGGGTGGAAAGTCCCTAAAGGCCCCACATTCCCCCCTTTTGTTTTTTTGTAATTAATTTCAATCATGGAATTTCAGTTTCTTTTTGCGAGTTTTGGTATTGTTGCCTTAGCATTAAAACTTGTACCGTACTAATGCGTTCTCTAATAAAGGCTATCAGGCAATTCAGAATGCATGGTCCAAAAGTTAAGAGCAACAATAAAATAATGAGGGGCCCTAACAAGGTGGAAACTAAAGTAGTAAGCCAGGGAGATTTATCAAACCATGATTGAAACCATCCTTTTTGATTTTCCCTTTCCTGTTGTCTTTTGTCCAGGCACTCCCTAAGTTTGTCCATAGTTTTGGTAATAGCCCCAGAATGATCAATATAAAAACAGCATTCTTCTTTTAGTGCAGCACATAGTCCGCCCTCCTTAAGGAACAGCAGATCTAATCCCCTCCTGTTTTGCATTACCACCTCTGAAAGCGAGGTGAGGGATTCTTTTAACTGAGTTATGGAACTTTCTAATGCCCAGAGGTCGACATCTACAGCTTGTCTCAAGGCATCATAGTAGTGAGGTTGTTGAATGAGGGCTGTTGCACCTGTTCCTACCCCGGCTGCCATTCCTAGTCCTAGGAGTACAGCCAGGGTGAGGGTTATGGGCTCTCTCTTAAACCTTCTTTTGCCTTCGTATTCATCTAGAAAGGATGAATCTGAATGATAAATGAGTCTGGGGACCAGCTGAACTAACACACAAAAATCGGTTGAAGCTTTAAGGATCTCTAAAGAAATGCAGGGGGTCAATCCTGTGTTACATGCCCACCATCCATCCGGAGGAGGGAGGAGATACCCTGAGCCATGTGGGAGGCTTAAATTGGCACAAAGATGTCGGTGGGACGAGGGGGGCGTTCCTACACATGTACCGTTTCCTAATACTGAGGCCAGGGTCAATTTACTATTTCCTTCTTGTTTCCATCGACATTGATCTGGAGTGTTAACATTATTATAATTAGAATTATATCCTATAGCATCATAATAAGGGGGAGGAGCAGCATAGCAAAGCCAACATGATTTGGTAGCCTCCGGGTTTGTGGCATTTAAAACCTCAAAAGCCGCCTGGACCAATGAGAGCATTCGGTCCCGGGGGGTCTTGGGCTTGATTGTCATTCCTTTTGGCTCAAAAGTTTGGTTTCTTATCTCTGGTAACGCTGTGGGAGGGGCCAAAGGTAGCAAAGAGTGCCCTATCTCAGGGTTGGGGCCTATAGGAACTGGAGTAGGGGTTTCAATTTTTAGTTTGATGGTCATTAGTAATCCATCATCATATCCTTCTTTATAAAACCTGATTCCCCATGAATGGTCATTTATCCAATTTTTATCCTTTTTTCCTGGTTCACTAAAAGAAATCTTAAGGGGATGGCACCATTTAGTACATTCAGGCCTATAAGTTAAGGGGTTGGTTGGGTGTGTATAATTGGCTGTCACCTTAATAAAGTCCCAGCCAGAGGTGGGCTTCCAATAGGTGTCTCCTGTGTTTTCACATCCCCAGCTTTTACAATAAAAATGTTCTTTTCCCCCACATTGATAATTTAGGGACCTATGGCAATGAGATCCTGGGCATACATAAAAGGTAGGGTTGCTAAGTTTCTGTCGCGTACCCGAGTTTTGGCAGCCGTATTGGCCGGCCCGACCGGGTATGGATGGGGCATTTTGACGATCATGGGAGTGTGCTGTGTCCCAATTGGGAGCTCCTATAGCTAATTTACAGACATCGGGGAAAAGGTCTGGCCACCAGGTCCAAGGAGCAGCAGTATGGCTAACAGACCATATTACATCTCCAGTTTGGGAAATTACCTGCCAGGTTAAACGCTGGAGCAGGTGAGGACTAAAATTACTCACAGTCAGTAGGGGTAACAAAGTTAAAGTTATAAGTCTGATGAACGCAGAAGCTTGAGCTTGAGCGGGTTGCTGGTCTTTTGGGCTCGCCATTCCGATGTTGCAGATGCTGGTGCGGCCTTCACGTGTGAAGCGTGGATCCACGCAGCGATGCCGTCTACCTTTATAGCCGTGGGGGTGGTGAGCAGGACAATGTATGGTCCTTTCCACCGAGGCTCTAGAGTCTGGGTTCAGTGCCGACGGACGTACACGGAATCTCCGACTTGGAAGGGATGAGACTCTGCTGGTGTTCCTGGTCGGTAAGCTTCTGCCAGCTGGAACCACACCTCCTTTTGGACCAACTGGAGTCCCAACAGCCTAGCATATAAGTCAGTGTTATTCTGGCAGTCAGGACTTATTTTCTCCCTTAGCGTAAAAAGAGGAGGTGGGGCCCCGTATAGTATTTCAAATGGAGTAAAGTGATAGCGGGAGGGGGTATTTCTAGCCCGGAACAGGGCTAAGGGAAGGAGCACCATCCAATCTGTACCGCCAGTCTCTATGGACAATTTAGTTAGGGTCTCTTTTAGAGTTCTATTCATTCTCTCTACCTGTCCTGAACTCTGGGGTCTATAGGCACAATGTAATTTCCAATCAGTCCCCAGGTATTTGGCCACACCCTGACTTACCTGGGCGACGAAGGCGGGACCATTATCTGATCCTATTACCTTTGGTGCCCCAAACCGGGGGAAAATTTCTTCTAAGATCTTTTTGGCCACCACAGTAGCTGTCTCCTTCTTCGTCGGGAAAGCTTCTACCCATCCTGAGAAGGTATCTATAAAAACTAGAAGATACATTTTACCGTACCTTCCAGGGCGTATTTCAGTGAAGTCGACCTCCCAATAGGCTCCTGGGCGGTCTCCTCTGAGCCTTTTTCTGACCTCAAGTTTTCCTTTATGGGAGTTTACCTGTTGGCATGGAATGCACTCTCGTGCAATCTGCTCAGCTAATTTAGTTAGTCCAGGGGTATCATAACCTGTCTTGTGTAGTAGGGACACCATCTTTTTGGTTCCCAAGTGTATCCATCTGTGAATCTGTTGTAGCATGGATTTTGCTTGTTGAGGAGATAATGTTCCTTTAGTTATGGCTGGGGTAATTGTTCCCCTATCATTTGGTTTCCCAGGACTCTCATCTGATAGTTCTAGTATGATTTCCCGTAGAGCCACTTCTCGTGCCACCCTATCTGCCATGTTGTTGCCTCTTGTCACCGGGGTATTGTCCTTCTGGTGTCCGGGGCAATGAATGATGCTGACTTTAGTGGGGAGCATGAGGGCAGCTAGCAGTGCCACTATTTCTTCTTTGTTTTTAATTTCTTTGCCCGCCGAGGTAAGCAACCCTCTTTGTTGGTAAATGGCCCCATGGACATGGGCGGTAGCAAATGCGTACCTACTGTCCGTATAGATGTTTACCTTTTTGTTTTCTGCTAGTTCCAATGCTCTAGTCATGGCGATTAGTTCAGCCCGTTGGGCCGATGTCCCTTGCGGTAATGCGGCTGCCCAGATGACCTCTTTCCCGTCTACCACGGCTGCTCCCGCCCGACGCTTACCTTCCTCTAGGAAACTGCTTCCGTCAGTAAACCAGGTAACGTCGGCGTTGGGGAGGGGCTGATCCATCAAGTCTGGTCTGCTACCGTGTGCTGCAGCCAGTACTTCCTGACAATCATGGATGACGGTAGTGCTTTCCAGGTCAGGGTCGGGTAACAAGGTGGCCGGGTTGAGTCCTGTGGCTGATGTAAACTTAATACGATCTGAATTTAACAGCAGGGCTTGGTAATGAGTCATTCTGGCATTTGTTAGCCATCTGTCGGGTGGCTGGCGAATCACACTTTCTAATGCATGGGGGGCTGTTATCGTTAAGTTCTGCCCCAAAGTCAGTTTGTCAGCATCTTTGACCAAGGCGGCCACTGCGGCAATTATTTTTAAGCAGGCGGGCCATCCTGCTGCCACAGGATCCAATTTCTTTGATAGGTACGCAACTGGGCGGTTCCAGGGGCCCAGTTTCTGAGTTAATACTCCCTTTGCAATACCTTTATTCTCGGCCACGTACAGATGAAAAGGCTTAGTAATATCTGGTAGCCCCAAAGCTGGGGCTGATAGCAGGGCTCATTTAATTTGGTCAAAAGCCCGTTGTTCTTTATCCCCCCAAGCAAAAGGAATGCCATTTTTGGTCAGAGGATATAGAGGGGCTGCTAATTCAGCAAACCCCGGAATCCATAGCCTACAAAATCCGGCCGTCCCCAAAAATTCCCTAACTTGTTTGGGACTCTTGGGGGCCGGTATCCGGGCAACGGTGTCTTTCCTGCTTTCCGAAAGCCATCTCTGTCCTCCTTTTAACAAGTACCCCAGGTAACTAACCTGTCGTTGACATATTTGTGCTTTCTTTGCTGAAGCCCGATATCCCAATGTTCCCAGTTCTGTTAAAAGCCTCTCAGTTCCCTTGATGCAGTCCTCTTGGGTTTCAGCAGCTAAAAGAATATCATCGACATATTGAAGTAGAGTTACCTGGGGATTGGATTCTCTATAAGATGCCAAATCCTGGTGGAGAGCCTCATCAAAAATGGTGGGGGAGTTCTTGAATCCTTGTGACAGGCGAGTCCATGTCAGCTGGCCTGACATCCCAGAGGCTGGATCCTTCCACTCGAAGGCAAAGTAAGGCTGACTGAGAGAAGAAAGTCTCAGGCAGAAGAAAGCATCTTTAAGATCCAAAACAGTGTACCAAGTATGCTGAGGTGGAAGAGTACTTAAGAGATTGTAGGGGTTGGGTACCGTGGGGTGGAGGTCCATTACCCGCTTATTTACCTCTCGTAGGTCTTGTACCGGCCGGTAATTATTAGTTCCTGGCTTTTTGACTGGCAAAAGAGGGTATTCCATGCAGATTGGCATCTTACCAGGATCCCTAATTCCAGCAACCTTTGTATTTGAGGACGGATGCCATCTCGGGCTTCTTTACTCATGGGGTATTGACGGATCGTCACTGGGGTGGCGGTTGTTTTAAGTTCTACCACCACGGGGGGGCGATATTTTGCCATTCCCATACCGGCAGTTTCCTGCCCAAGCCTGTGGAAACCTGGTCATCCAATCCTGCATGTCAACTTGTGGAGGCGAGGGTGTTTCATATATCCTATGTTCATCTTCCAGCTTCATGGTCAAAATTTGGAGTAATCTCCCTTGGTTGTCAGTTTTGGTGGGCCCTTCTGGTTGAAAGTGGATCTGGGCCCCCACCTTAGAGAGTAAATCTCTGCCTAGCAGAGGGTATGGGCACTCAGGTATGACCAAGAATGAGTGGGTTACTCGTCCCACCCCAAGATCTACTGTCCTTCGTGTGGTCCATGAGTACTGCTTATTTCCTGTAGCCCCCTGGACCCATGACCTTTTAGTTGAAAGGGGGCCCTTTGAGTGGAGGAGGACTGAGTGCTGGGCTCCGGTGTCCACCAAGAACTGGACAGGTTCCCCCTCCACTTTAAGAGTTACCCTGGGCTCGGGGAGAGGGTCTGAGCCCTGACTTCCCTAATCTTCCTCTTCCAATGTTAAGATTTTATCTCTGGTTGGCCTTCCCCCGTTCCTTTTTTTAGGGCATTCTCTTGCCCAATGACCTTTTTCTTTACAGTAGGCACATTGGTCCTTGTCTAATGGCCGCCTTCTATCCGTTGTTCGCCCTTCCTGTCTATTTCTGTCTCTAATGTTTCCTCCTCTGACTACAGTGGCCAGTATCTTACTCAAATGTCTTTCTTGCCTCTTATCTTGTCTTACCTCACGAGCCTCTTGTTCCTTCTGCTTTCTTTCTTCCCTTTCTTCTTCTGTCTCCCTCTTATTATATACCTTATCTGCCTCTTTTACTAAGTCCTGAAGGGAGAAACCTTGTAGGCCATCCAGCCTTTGTAACTTCTTTCTAATATCAGGGGCCGCCTGGTCAATAAAGGCCATTGCTATGGTGGCCTTATGTTCCTCAGAAGTTGGATCATAAGGAGTGAATCGTCTAAAAGCCTCCATTAAGCGTTCTAGGAACACGGTTGGCGATTCCTGGGGCCCCTGAGTTACCTCTCTTACCTTAGCCAAATTCGTGGGGCGCCTGGCCGCTCCATGGAGACCCGCCACCAGAGCCTGGCGATACATTTTCAGGTGCTCCTTACCTTCCGGGGTATTAAAGTCCCAATTCGGCCTGACGAGTGGAAACCCGGCATCAATCTCGTTAGGCAACTGGGTAGGTTGTCCATTGGCGCCTAACACATTCTTTCTAGCCTCCAGGAGAACCCGTTGCCTCTCCTCAGTTGTGAGGAGAGTCTGGAGGAGCTGTTGACAATCATCCCAGGTGGGTTGGTGGGAGAAGACAAGAGACTCTATTAGAGCAGTAAGAGCCTGTGGATTTTCAGAGAAAGTAGGGTTATGCATCTTCCAGTTATAAAGATCTGCAGAGGAAAAGGGCCAGTATTGAAGGGGCCTATTCCCGTGGTTATCGGGGGGGCCATATTCTCTAAGGGGTAAAGCAGTGGAATCCGGGGAAACAGCCCTCCGGCTTCTGGTGCCCGCCGAGGGACCCCCCCTTTCCGCCATAACAGGTGGCCCTACTGGTGTGGAGGGTTGTGAAGCTGGGGGTCCTAGGGGCGGCATGGGATTTAGGGCCGGAGGATAAGGAGGTGGGGGATCTAGAAGAAGCAAATCAGACTGCAGGTCAGGATATATCGCCTTTGGCGGGTCCGGGGCAGCAGGTGACTTTTCCGTGTCTGGGGTTTTCTTCAGGGTCAATATCTCCGATTGTGCTGGAGCGCATGCAGACATGCCTGTTGAGGAAACAAAGGGCCGGACCCACGGAGGCGGGGAGAGAACTAGATCTTCCCAGACCAGAATATATGGTATCTGGTCTGGGTGTCCGTGGGGTCCTGTATTAAAGACCCTAGACTTGACTGGCCCGACCTTATCTAACAAAAAAGATCCTTCGGGTGGCCACCCTGTCTGAAATGTAGGCCACTCAGAGGTACACAGCGTTTGCCATTTTCCTTTCCTTACTTCTACTGAAAGGTTGTGGGCCCTAGCCCTAACTTCGGTCCAGTGGCTTAGGGTGAGAGAAAGAGGAGTCGTCATAGTTTGTCCCATTGTCGTCCGTCAAAAGAAAGATAATAGTACAGAAAAACAATAAAATTTCAAAAGACACACATTGATATTGCCGCCGCGAACTTAAAACCGAAACCAACTCAAATTCAGATGGCAGCTTATATAACCTGCCAGAACCAGATGAAGGGGAGACAAAATTTGTTTCTCCTTCCAGATGGACCACCAGGGCGTCCCCTGGGGCCCGTGGACACCAGCTATCGGCACGTCTGCCTAGCCAGGAGTCCAATACAGATTTCACAGCAAGCTGGTTCACACGGCTTTTTCCTAATGGCGGCTAGCAACAAACAAACGACAAACAAACAGACAATTAGGCTCAAGCCTACCTGATACCTCCGACTCCCGATATTCTTGTGGCACGGGGCGAGTGTGGATCCCGGACGAGCCCCCAGATGTTAGACCCAAACGGTCTACGAGGGATTCCAACTCGCCCAAGAACCGCCAAGAGTAGAGAGCCGTTGCAACACGCAAGAGGTTTATTAGGAGCCGATGCACCGGGGTTCCCTGAACCTCACGCAGGAGGCCGATGGGGAACCCCTAAAAGCGGAATCACATACTTTTTATAGGTTTATTTACTCATAGGGCGGGTATATTCTCACAATGATTGGGTAAATGTGGTGACTTTTGAATTCATTGGCTTAGGAACTTTTGCCCCACCTTCTGGCCGTTACAGTTGTTTGTTCATTGTGGCGGTTAGGGCGTATACCTGTTACGGGCAACTGGAAAATTACCCGCTGGCTGGAAAGTCCCCGTCAACTGAAAAACTCCAAGAATTGGTTTCGATAGGGAGAAGAATTGGTTTCGATAGGGAGAAGGAGTGGCGCAAGAGGTTGGTTTACGGGAACAAGTGAGGGGGTGGAAAGTCCCTAAAGGCCCCACAAATTCAGTCCCATGTAATTGATTCCTGTTGATTTGGATAAAGTAATCAGGTTTCCCGTCATTTGTTACATACATAGTTCAGTGGTATTAGCTAAAGGCCATCAGAATCTTATCTTTGTTTAAAAAGTTCTTTTTATGAGTCTTCTTGAAAATCTTCATTTTGTAAAAGCATCAGGACAAAACTTAAAATAGCATGGTTAAAGATTTGAGTATAATGCAATTAGTAGGAAACTTGGATGTTTCTGTGACATATAGCATTTTAGAATAACTAGAATTATGACAGTATATCAAGACATGAGATGTTAGGGATTTCATATAAATTTCCAAAACAAATTTAGATTTTGAGAAGTTTGTTAAAAATATCAAAAAGTTTTAAAAACACAACAGGATCATAGGTCACTGTGAAACAATACTTATTCATTTAACCAAAGTGGCAAAACGATTTAAAAACAACAACAAATATGGATCACTTAACGGCACAGAAACTCACACAATCTGCTTCATATATCTTCATGGTGCCTATTTCTCATGTGGAATTGTCTGGAAATAAAAAGTACAGGGTAAATGCAACCACTCAAAAATGCATCAGGAAATAAAGTTCGACGTGTTTCTGATATCACAATTATAACTTTAAGGATAGAGTCAGAAACACAGGGTCACTAGATATATTATAAGATGTTCACTACACATATCAGACCAACACAAATATGGTAAGAACTGGAGAAAAGAGACAATGTCAGAGAAGGTCATCAGTCCAAGTAAGTATAAAATCCATGGTGTGGGTGGACATGTTGGAGCTTGCAGGAATATCCAAATTATAGACTGGAACATGATAATTAGAAACAAGTAAAATTATCTAACATTCCAATAGTTACATATTTTAAAATACATTTCAGGGGGACTTCCCTGGACAGAAACCATGTTAAACAACACTGTCATCAGACAAGGCCGCTGGGTGTGATGGAGTAAGGCACAAGTGAGAGCACCCTGTGACCATGTCACCACACAGGATCAAAAGAGAATTATGCAATCACAAAAATGAGGAAATATTCTCCTAGTCTAGCTAACAAAACTGACTTGTTTCCTTACAAGTTAATTTTAGTTCCAGTCCCTTCTTTTTGCCATCCAAATAAACCAACCAGTTCTCAGACATTCTTTCTTTCTTTTCCCTCAATAAAATGTAATTCCATTCTTCATACCTTCTTTACTGAAACACACATTCTACTTTCCTTCTGTACACTGATATGTTTCCATATTATTTCTATTGGCTTTAATTACATGTTTAAATTTGGATCCTCAACTCTTAAAAACCTTGATTTCTAGTGAAAATTAAGAAGTAAGCAATTATGAACTGTTTTTTACATTAGCATTTTGTAGCTTGGTGAACATAAATATCAGTGATAATTTCTAAAAACATTTGTTTTCTTTTAGAGAACATATCAGGGTGGCACCAGACATTTTCATTAATAGTCCTAAATACCTTTAGTTTCTCTATTTAGTAAATGATGTCTCAGTATCTTAATTTTTTGGAAATTATCTACTCAGTAAACTTCCATTACTTAAACTAGCACAATTCTAGAACTTTGAGTTACCAAATATCTGTGAAGATCACCTTAAGTAGACATTTCTAAAATACTTATTTTTAAAGAGTTTACCCAAAAGTTCTTATCTCTTTTACATTTGAAGTCTCATCATATCAAGTTATTTTCCTTGCAACAGATATAATAAGGTCTTATTTGACTTCTATTAAACCTAGGTACAATAAAGTATTATACTTAATATTGATGACTCTGAAGACAAGTCTATATTAATTAGATCAACAAACACACTTTAATACCAGGTATCAACTTAATATTGAATATTTTATTTCCCAGTTCAGGTGAACCTGAAAGTCATTTTGGCTGGTTTCTTTTATATTTAATTTGTAAGCACTTACTTTTAAATTGAATAGAGCTCTTTATAAATTCAGTTTTGATAATACTTTTCAGAGGTAGAGATATCGCATGTATAATGCGTACACAGACATATAAACAGGCAAAACTAGAAATCTCATGGCTTTACTTAGAAACTTAGTTATGAATCAGGTATTACAATACAAAATTATTAGTTAACAAACAGTTGGAATACATTAAAGTTGCTTGCTCAGATGACTAAGACTTTTTACTATTTGTAAAGTTTGGCTGAGGGAGCATTTTCAGCGGTTTGAATTTTAAAACTGCCACTTTTTTCCCTTGGTTTCAGGTCTTGTTTGATTGAGCTAATTAGGCTCAGTCTTGGGCCCTTGTGGCCTGTATTTACATTCTGGTTCGTAGAGATTTGCAGAAGACAGTTTTTTTAGTTCCCCAAAGAACAGGTCTGCCACCTAAATAATACTAAAAGATTTTATCAGTGACAAGATTTCTAACTAAATTGAAACTTATTTTACGAGTTCTATATTCTAGAACTGTAGAGTTTATTATGTCTTCAAAGGTTTGTATTAGGCATTCAGCAAAGACCTTCATTTTGAGTTCACAAGTTAAGCTCAGAGCAAAATCACTATATTTATTTGTATTAGCCATTGAATGTTAGATCCCAGTTTTTACTTATTTGTATGGCTCAGGTAAACCTATTGCTTTTCCTTAGTATGTTTAATATTTTCTGAGGGGCAATCTATATGCCTTGTCTTATAATACCACGCAGGGGAAGTATTTACCAGTGAAACATGCCTATCCCACGATATAATTAAACAAGAGATGTCACCACCTTATAGAAAATCCATTTAAATATACTCATTTTATACACTTTCATCTCAATTCTGTCAACTTGTATACATTTAACTTTAGCTTTTATTAGGATCTAATCAACAAGCTTTTATCTTACAGGAGGAGTTCTAGAAGTTCTTCTTTTTGTTCCTTGTCCATTTAATCAATTTTTATATAAAAAGCTCTGGGATCCCCAGAGTGGGGTTGAGCTGAGGAACTCAGGCCCTTTGCTCTAATTGTTGCCCCAAATAATTGTTGGTCAGGTATCTCAGTGGAAATTTTTTTTCTAGCCCCTTAAATGTATATTTTAAAACTGGAGTAAATAGAACAGACTTATTTGGCTTTTAACGGGGGACCAGTAGGGGGGTCCCTGTTGGCCCATTTAACCTTAGGTAGTGTAGTAATATCAAAACCTTGTGTTTTTATCACATAAATGTCCATTTGATTTATCCCATTTTAAATAACCATCTAAAGGTTTCCTTATTCATTTGAGAGAATTCCTTTAAAATTTCTACCTTGTTGGAAATAGCATCTAGACTCCCCTTACAGGATTTTTCCTGTTAACATTAATTATTCTAATGCTTTATTAGCATCTGTTAAGACCCATTGAGGAGAAGCAAAGACCACAAATGAAGCTTCCCAATCCAGCTTTTCTTGTTTTACACTAAAGAAGTTCTTATATTAACCATTAGATATATCTATCCTTTTTATTTTTTTTCTTCAGTTTGACTTTTGTTTTATAGGTACCAATAAAACAGCTATTTATGAGTGCTCTAGATTCACCAATTTGTTAGTTTCTCCAGTTTAAAAGGATCCATCATTTGGCCATTAATAAAATACATATTAATAGTGATTCAAACCAGTAAGACGCAAGAGGCTTCCCCATAAGCTTGCCGGGGAGGATGCCACCTTAGTAAAATCCGGAGAGTTTACTCTCAAGAAATAGCACGGCAGAGGCCAAGTTTCCAAAACACATACATGTTCACACAGAACGTCCTAGGAAGATCAGGTAGAACATTTACATCTCAAAGACACAGGAAGAGAAATGCAAGTTTCCCCCTAGAAGGGCTTTGTTTAAAGTCAGAATTCTGAAAAGATATTTTTATCAAGCCAGCTTTTCAACCTTAATTTAACTTAACTGCGTACGCAATACAAAGAGCCTCCTCGTTTTTAGGGTGAGATTGCCTTTAATTTCCAATTAAGTAAATACTAATTGATATAGAGGCTTGTAGGTCTGGATGGTTAACTCAAATTTCTTAGTCCCAACAGATCCTGACTCGGATCGGGAAATTTCTTAGCCAAGGCTCTAAGTTCTGCTCGGGTCCGGGTGTGTAAGTAAGCACCGAGGACGGTTCACCTCTCCCTGTAATAGATTTCTTCTTAAAGGGAGCTATAATCACTTCTGTTTTTTGGGGTTTTTTTTTTTAATCCTCCTATACTGGAAAAGAGGAAACAGCAGGGGGCAGAAGAGTTGGAGAGAAGAAGCGCGCCTGGGTCAGCACTTCTGATAGAAAAGGATTCGTGGGAGGAGCAGAGGGAGAGACAGATTCAGAGACAGAGTGCTAGCACCCTTTATTAGTTCTGACATAGTTTCAAAAAGTTACTCTATCATTTCTTCTTTTAGAAGCTTCTAGATACCAATCAAAGTAAGCATTCCATTCAGTCTGTTTGATCTTAATGGACGGCTTTTTTTTTCTTTTCTAATTGTGCACACAAAAATAGCAATTTGGGGAATATCGAAGAACCCCAATTTGGCCATTTAGGTTGAGTTCTCCTTTATAATTTCCCCAGTTAACTAGGTACTTGTAAGTATGAGCTCCGTACGTGTTGTACACGAATCTGGCTTGGGTGTTAGTTGGAGGTCGGTTTTCTGATGCCCCTCGTTTTTGTGTTTGAGAGATTCTATCTCTCATTTTAAGTTGAATTTGTCAGGGATGAAATTTACTAGTGAAATTGTGTGGTATTATTGCTTGTGAGCTTAACCCCTCTAGGAGTCACCCCAGAGTCGTTTCAGCCCTCTTATGTGGCTCAGTTTCTCCCTTCGGTGGTCTAAGACCACCGCGGGTGCTTGGATCGCTGAATGGCCAATTCTTATCCACGACCCCTGGACGAGCAAGTGTTTTAATGAGTGGCTTTCCCTATGAGACCACTGCACGGTGTGAGGACTCTGCCTCTACCACTCCCATAAGTTTCTCAGTCGCCAGAGAAAGCCATAACTGGCTGGGAGGAGTCTTGTTCCTTTTCTTCGGGGCAACTCTCTCACGTAATATCTTCACTTTTATCCTGACAAATTCTATTAAGCCAGTTGAATTGAGGAAAAGCGTTAGGTCAGCCTCTTACCTAACCACTCAACCAAGACCACTCAGTCTCCTGCAACTGAGCAAACCCTGGTATCCTTCAATCAGGCCCCCCACCCCCACTATCTTTCGACTGGGTGGGTATTTCCCTGGTATCTTTCAACCAAGCACCCCACCCCCCCGCCAGTATCTGTCCACTGGGTATTTCCCTGGTATCTTTCAACAAAGCCCCCCTCCCAGTATCTTTCAACTGGGAGGAGGTGGGTACCTGCTACACCGCCAAATAAAACTCATGATCATAACTGAGAACTAGGAAAGACTTACCCAAATTCGTCTGGACTCTCCGAGGAGGCGGATGGGCGCAAGCAGCCTCTGCTAGTACCAAGGCTCCGGTTCCTTGTAGAGTTCAGGCGAAGGTGAGAAGTCCAATCCGGGTCCCTTCTTCGTGGCCGCCATAACTGTTGACTTAAAAAAACATATATGCACAACGGTGAGAGCTGCGAATAAAGTTTTATTTGGGGCAAAATGAGAACTGCAGACCGGGAGACAGTGTTTCAGATAACTCTGAGAAACTGCTCTGAGGAGGTGAGGGGAGAAGCCAGGATATATAGGAGTTTTGCAACAAAGGACAGGTAGTCAGGAACGTCAAAGGTTATTGTTAATTAAAGAAAAACATCTCAAGTTAAGGAATTTAGCACTTTTCTATGTATGGGAGGATGCAAGAGTCTGGGCTCACTGAAATCATTCCTTTGATATGCACCTCAGCTATCTGGGGCCAGTATCCTGACACATCCTGAGTTTCCTCAGGGCTCACCACAGGGCGTGGCTGCAGTCTGATTGCTGCTAGATGGCACGTATTCTTTTCAGCCCTGAGTTTCCTTGGCTCCTGTTGGAGGGCTGCAATCCTTGATGACTGTGACATCCTTTGTTTATTGATATGGCAGGAAATGTTTCTCTTCTCAGGATCCAGGGTATTTTGGGGGGCCATAGGAAATAAATACTCAAATTTGT
Source organism: Phocoena sinus (assembly GCF_008692025.1). Lineage (NCBI taxonomy): Eukaryota > Metazoa > Chordata > Mammalia > Artiodactyla > Phocoenidae > Phocoena > Phocoena sinus. The sequence continues at coordinate 64,647,993 of NC_045763.1, forward strand.
TTATTACACGCACCACAAAACTATGGAAAGATACTTAAAGAACCCAAGAACAGTGGTAACATGGAAAGAGCTGCTGGGAACTGGGCAGATGAGATAAAAAGAGAAATGTGGTGGGCAAATTGATACTACGTATCTTTTCACATATGCTTAGAACCATGTAACTATATTACTCATTTAAAAATTAAATGAAAAGTAAGTGAAGATCCAATAAAATGGTGAAAACTATGTAAATACATATTTATTAAGGACTTTTCATCCTCTCTTCCTAAGTCTCTTATCAAATTCTCATTCTGAGCATTCTGATTTATAGTCTGCTTTAGAGATACTGGTTAGAATCTCAGTGAGATCTGCTTTGTTCCCTCCTGTGAAGTCACAAAGGGACAACCTCCTCTTCTTACACAGTATATCTTATTTTCCTTTAAAATTGATTTTTTTTTACTTTATTCAAACTGGTTTTCTTTTTTAAAAAACGCCACAGGTTTTTTTTTCTTTTTTTTTTTTCTTGGCTATACAGATAATATTCTGCCACTAAACTTTGTTAGTGAATTTAATTTACTGACCTCTTAAATTCAGGTAAAATGTGAACAGTATTGGGGATTAATACTTATTTTACAATTTGCCTTTGATCTGAACTTCTTTAAATTCATTTCCTTTTCAATGTTACATTGTGATTTAGATTCTTCTTGATTGCTATATCCATAACCACCTGGGTTCAAACATTTTGATTGCTATTAAACTGCTACTGAAGCAATCTTTTAAGCCTCTTGTACAGGGCAGTATTTTAAAATGCACTTTCTTCTTCAAAAAGCCCAAATTTGCCCTTATTTGATTCTTACAATCTTTCTACTACCCATTTTCATCATCCTTCAGTTTGATCAATTTGAGCAATCCCTTATGTAAAAATGTGAAAATACCTGTGTCTGGCCTCCAATTCATCAAGTGAGTTTTCCGGATAGCATGGAGGCTGGGATGGTCTTGAGAGTCCCAAAACTGAAGCATCTACATACATGAATCACTTCACAATTTTGCCATTTAAGATAAATGGATCATATTTACTGTGAATTTGGCAGTTATTTTATTACACTATTGAACTAAGTTAGAATGGAATAAATAGTTCTATCTCACTTTTATGCTGACATATCCAGAACACTCTGCAAATGCTTTGCTACATCTTAAAAGGGTCTGAACACCTAGCACAATATATAATAACTAAAAAGCAACCAATGCAAACAAACATACACACACATAGACACACACAGAGACACACAGCTTCAAATAGAAACTGTGCCTAATGGGGCTTTTAACAAAGTTATCAGTTTTATATTTAAGCCACTGAAGACAAAACACAGACAACAGTATGCATAAATTGAAAGGCTGTTTGTTACACAACACACTTGAAAATGTTATATTTACATGGCAACTAGCTTATTATATTTACATGAACATCTGGCACAGGTTCACTAAAATCTTAAAAACAGATGGACATGAAGAAAGAACTAGTAATTAACAAAGCTATATGTTGATTAAATCAGCATGTGGTTAATTTTTAATGATTGCTGATCTTTATTAAGGATGGTGAGACTTTCAAAAATCTAATCTTTTTGACTAACGTATCAACTGACCAAGGAGGCAATGATAACTACTCTGGTCATTAACGTGCTATTTCAGTATTGTTACCACAAATCCTGACTGCATGAGGCATATTCATAGAAGTAAAATTCAAAAATAAAGATTCTATTAGGTCTCTGAAGCCCTCTGGTTCTTATATCTACAGAGGTGAGTTGAGCAGCAACATTCTGTTTAGGAATAATTACATACAGTGATGTATGTTATTTGAATATTGTCTCCATGTTACGAATCGTTTCAGTCAACTCAGTGTCTCCCGCTGCCCTTCATCCATCCTAAAGTCTCATTGCGCGCTTCTCTGAACTCTCCAAATAGGCACCCTCTGGTTGCCAAGCAACCACAGATTTTCTACAAGTGCTTGTGCCATGTGTACTTAAACTGCAGTTGGCCTTTTTTTCCTTCAACTTTTCAAAGCTTAGAATAATAAATATATGAGAGTCAGGTAGAGCTAGGTATGTTTTGAAAGAGAGTACTGGGAAGTCAGAAACCATTAAAAAGAACAGAACACCTTTTGAGATGTTGTGTGTGTAGATATATATATATATCTACATATGTCTATACCCCCTTTTAAAAAGGCTTTACAAATATATTAACAATTATATATGTAATATATATATATATATAATATACGGATAGATATATATACCTTTTAAAAGCCTTTACAAATATATTAGCAACTAATTCATCAAATAGGTGACAATAGAACTATTTTTCCTAACATAGTAGATATTTTGCATTTTATATCCAATAGCAAGCGAGTAGATAGCTATTCCTGTGATTTTCTATCAAGCATTATAGAGCTTCCGTGTGGATATATAGAATGTCAGTTCTGACAGCCAACTTACTATCAACGAGCACTAGTTATGGTCCTTTTTTCCAGATGGAGTTTTTCTAGGTTGAATGGCTTTGATTTCCAGGGACAGTTATTGAAAGCTTGCTCACTAGTTGCTATTAACACCAATTTGCAAAGAGAGGATGAAGTTTAGAGAACAGATCAGTCACGGCTGTGTCAAAGAACAAGTCTTGCGGAAGGATTTAAAGAAAATACTGAGGACCTAATCAACATTTAAAAAACAATACATCTCACTACAAATTAAGTTTCTCTCATTTAAAGTCAAATTTATATACATATTTTCCCCTTTGTAAATTTTTATATTTTCAAGACAAAATAGGCAATTTTATTTTCATTTTATTGTATGTCCCTGATGGGGTTCAGAGCGTGCTATCCCAAGAGATGGCACTTGGTATACTGAATATTGTAAGCTGAAAGAGTTTGAGAAAACAGCAGAAGCAGAAAAGTCACTCAGAGTAACCTTCTCCCTGCCCTTCTTCCCTGAAACAGGTCATAAAACCCTCATGTGAAAGGTGCCTTCCTACACCCAGAGGAAAAGAGCATCTTTATCTCTGAAGATGAAGGGACATGGAGAAGGATTCAAACAAACAGGCCTTCCTAAGTTTTTTCCAGTTTACTACACTTACTTCATACTTCTTGACTATCGTATTTCTTCACAGCTATCTGCTCTTCATCAAACCCAGCATGAAAACATTCAGTTTTAACAACTTCTTCCGGTCTTCATTTTTTGTTTGTTTGTTTGCTTTACCTCCCGTGTCATGTAAAACTTAACTAAATGTGTATGTTTCTATTCTGCTAATCTGTCTTTGTCAGTTTAATTTTCAGACCCACCCAGGGACCATAAGAGAGTAGAAGAAACTTTTCCCTCCCCTGCCTCACTAACTGTCTTCCATAAGTGAGAGTTAACACTGGTGTGACTGATAATTACCACTGAGAGATTTGGAGTCTTAAGTAGAATTTGTGTTTTCAGGAAGCTGAACCTAAATGGATAACCTGTGAATTTCAGAGGAAAAATCTATATCAAACATGGTAGGAATGGCTCTTATTGTCTAACTCAAGACCAGGAGGACTTTGGAACCATATTGCCTTGGTCAGAGTCTTGTCTTCATCACATACAAGCTGAGTTACCTTGAAAACCCCTTTCTTTGTTATGCCTCAGTTTTCTCATCATAAGATGGAGAAGATAATAGTGCCTACCTAATGGCTGTTTTAAAGATTAAATGAAACAATGAGCATAAAGTACTCACTACCTGATACATTTAAGTAACATATAAACGATGACTATTCAATGAGGCTCCTGAAGTTGGTCAGCAGGCTCATATTTCCATTGTTAAGAATTTATGACTGGAATTCTCTCTTTGGTCTGTCTTCTACTGGGAGCTTTACAAGACACTGCCTCTCCTGGAAGCCCAAAATAAGTATTTCTCCAATCAGGAGAGCTGAAACATTCTGGTACTGACACCCAGCTTATAACCTATGTTTTTGTATGTAAGTTCCTTTTTTGCTTTTTTTGGTTTTTTTTTTTTTTTTTTTTTTTGGTATTATTTGAGACTTGATGGATTGGTTCATATTTCATTTGGTTATCTAAAAATGCTGAAAATGTGGAATAATTAGGAATCAGTCAGAGTACATGGTTGTTGGGAAAAGTCCCAAGCTACTTAGCATTGAACCGTTAGATGAGCCTCCGCTGTTTCCAATCTACTACTTGCCTCAGGGTCATGAATGAACCCTGTGTAAACCACTCATGAAAACATATTCAATTAGAAGCAAAAGAATCATTTGTTTAATCTTATAGAACTACACTGTATGAGTTACCTGATGAAGATGAGCAAAAGCAAGGGAGAAAGAAGGAAGAGATACAGAATGGTGAGTAAATCTACCTCTTAGACTATGCTCAGAGTGCTTTTCACTTTTTTCTACATTTGACTGAAACTCATTGATAACAAAATGTATAATTTATAGGGACAGAGTAAAGGGACAAAGTCAGTGATTAAATAGTTAATCCCACTAGAGGATTGTAAGTAAAGAAAAAACTATGGGAGACCCCTGTAAGTTAATGATCACTCAAGAAAGCAGGTCTGCTTAACCACAAAACCAAGCAGGCTTGCTTAGCAACAAAACCGTGCAACAGAAACATGAGACATGCCCCCAAACAATAAAAAAATGGTGGCATGAGACCCACATTCTGCCCAGTGAGCTCAATAAGTTAATGACCCCTAGGACATGCTCTCTGCACACATAAAAACAATACTTTATGGAAAGGTGGCATTTCAAAGTGAAAGACCCACATTGTATGAGACCTGAAATAATTTTTCCACAGTGCCATGACAGTCCTGGCTTGACCACGTAGGGACAAGAAAACTGCCCTGCCCAACCTGGAGGAGGAGCTGATGATGAAAATGTGACCTCAAGAATGAGGAAGAAGGTGGTCTTTTCCCCCGTCAATTTTTCCTTTTCCCCTAAATCAAAGTCTCCTTTGATTATAAAAATGTAACCCACTAAGTACTTGGGGCCACACAATGCTCACCTGCCCACTTGTAAGCCTCACAAGCATCCTATTCTAATAAATCACTTCTTATCTATCACTTTTTCTCTCACTGAATTCTTACTGTACTAAGACATAAAGGACCGGAGGTCCTCGGGGGCCCTGCAAAATGCCACCTAGCGGTTTTATAATTAGAACTCCACATTATTGTACATGATTTTTAGAAGTTTGGAATTGTTAACGTTTCTTTCAAGTTCTGTTTTTTTTGCCTTGGCAACTAAGAAACATGTTCTTTACCTTCTGTAAATATCTCTTGTTGTCTAATATTAGTGAAAGTTCTGTTCTCTGTCACTTACCTACAGATTTTACCCTTCTCTTGCAAATTTTTTTCTTCCTTATATTTTTCAGTGTTAAAGGATGAGACTGAGTTATTAATATTAAAAAAAAACAATAATTCTCAGTTCAAATTTACTGAGTCAATGTCCAGATGTAATTTTTAATTTTCTTTCTTTTTTTCTATCACTAAAAGAATTTATAGCCCTAAATAATTTTAAGCAAAAAATAAGTCATATTTCCATTAAATTTTGATGTCCTGTATTAACAGTTAAATTTGGAGGGTAGTTTACAGAAATAGTAATGATCTAAAAATATAAGATATTCCTCCTGATAAAGAATGCCTGAAAATGACTGAAATACTGCTGTACACACACACATGCACACATACACCATATATTAAACCTTAAAGAAAGTTGAAATAAATTTTTAAAATTGTTTTCATACAGAACATTTTCTATGACCACATGCAATTACCTTAAAAATTAATAACAAGCAGATAAAATAGAACCTTGGGAAATTTAGTAATTAAATTTTAATGACCTCTAAATCACAGAAGAGAAATCAAAACTACTTAGAACCTAATAATAATAAAATATTAAAACTTGGCCACACAATCAATGTAATCCTTAGAGGGAAATTTAACATCTAAATCATTTATATTAGGAAAAAAAAGAAAGGCTGAAGATAATTTGGTAAGATTTTAAGAAGTTAAAAAATGAAGACAAAATAATTCCAAAGGAGTAGAACAAAAATAATTTAAAAATAAGCAGAAAATAATGAAGTTGAAAGTGAAGCTACACAAAAGTGAATCAACAAAGCCAGAATACAGTTTCTTAAAGTTTTGTTAAAACAGTCAAATCTCTATGAATATTGGTAGACAGGTGAAAAGGGAAAAGAGAAATAAATACCAACAGATTGAGAAGAGATATACGGTAATAAGAGAATAATATTGACTTTAGGCAAACTACAATTTTTATTTCCAGGTATGAACACTGATGAGAATGAAAACTCATAGCTATATCAAGTTGCCTTTATTTTATTACCACATTAACAGAGTGAGAAAGAGAGATAAAGATATGAGTAGATGCAGCTCACCTATGCTAATTCCTCCAGAATATGACCAATTCACCTGAAGTGAATAAGAAGCCCACCAAGTGTGAGAAGCCCAATCCAGAAATCAGCTGCCTTTCATACCATTAGGTTGGAGGAATAGCCAAGTCAGGGCTTAAGGACTGACTTACTACCATGTAATTGGATTGATTGCTGTGCCATACCTAGGTACATGTGTTGTACTTTTACTTCATTTCAAGTTTACAATCAGTGTGGCCATGTCCTTAATAAATATAAACAGAGAGTAAATTTGAAACTTTAAGAAAATAGAAATAACCTAGAAGACTATAACTTCCCAAACCTGGCTCAAGAAGAAATTGAAGAGATCTATAATAATTAAAGAACTTGACATAGTCATTGAAAATCTACCACACACAGTTTTACATGCAATTTTGACCAAACATTCAAGGAACTGACAATTCTGATATAAACAAATTTTTCCAAAGAATAGAAAATAAGAAACTTCTTCATTTTATAAAGTTAACATAATATTTTGTTATATTAATATTTATGTTATAAAGTTAACATAATCAGAATAATTTTAGAAGGGAAAAATTACAAGCCAATTTCATTTATAGATGCCAAATCCTAAATAAAATATTACAATATACAATAATAGAACAAATATAAAATACCACCATATAAGGATATCATTTTTAATAGTTACAATAAGTTACTGAGGAATAATATAAAATATATAAGATCATTACAGAGAAAAATTTTAATTAGATAAAATTTTAAAAGAATACCTAAATAGACGAATAACCATGACATCATCATTGATGGAAAAACTCAATATTATAGATATGTCAATTATTCCAAAATATAATACCAATCACACTAAATATAATACCAATTGATATCCTAACAGAAGTTTTGGGGAACTTGGTATGTTGGTTTTAATATTTATATTGAAGAGCAAAAGATCAAGAATAGACAAGGTACTGCTAAAGAAGGACAGTGTGGAGGATCTTTCTGTATAAACTATGAAGGTTTATTATAAAGCTATTATAAATTGCAGTGCCAGCACAGTGATAACAATTATACTGCTAAAAAAAAGCTAACTCAGAAACATACCCACACATGTACAGAAACTTGATACATACAGTGAAAAAAGACAAGAAAGACTAAAAGATAGTTTGTGATCAGTTCCCAAAATTCATGCTAATAGTAAAAGAATACGTGAGTAAACAAACAAATAAATATATGCTAGTTAACAAACAAGAGAAGTTAATAAAAATAAGCAAGTTTAGGTTATGAATTATCTATTTTGGCTGTCTGAATATCAATTCAATAAACCAGGTAAACTGAATCTCCACTTGACTTTTCGCTGTATAAACAAACGTAGTCTGAAAGACATTTTAAAGAAAGGAGGATGTTGTGAGTAATTGACCTTTTCTTTAGAAAGGAAGTCGTGATATTTTCAAGCACTACAGTAACATCAAGCCAGTCACACAAACGGAAGGTCAGTTTTTTATTGAAAAAGGGGGAAAAAAACCATGGAGAAATTTATTTTCTTGCCTAAATAATTGGAAGTCTTGCATAGAAAACAAAAGGCATGAAGCTTTTAAGGGGACCATTATGATGGTTTCCTGAGCTTCAGTATTGTATCACATCATATTAGCATAGTATTATATGGAAAAATGCATCTGTCACCAAGGACATTTTGGTCTGTGAGCCTGTCCACCTTAATTACAAGGTCACCTGAACTTCAAAGGGTGACTCCCTTGGATCAAGTTCAGCCACACCTTGTCAGTTTCAAGCATTATGAGCCTCATAATATGGTTTAAAAGGTAAAACTGTACCCTGTAGCAGTCCATAACGACAGAGAATGATTTTTCTGAACCTCTTAAACATAGCTTTGTCAAGAAGGGAAAATGCAAAACTGACCTTATCAGAGGGGTAAAATACAGCTCCAATTAAAACTGAACTGGGAAGGAGATGTTGGAGGGGCCATCTCAAACTCAAAATGTAACCCTCATAGATAAGGAATGCTTCCATATGTTACAGCATCTTTATTCTCATCCTGCAATTACAGGGATCAACAAAACATTGTTAGAAATCATTTCAGTTAGCATGGACGCTACTGTTGAGGTTAAATTAATTAAACTGATAAATCCCAAGCATGGATCAAAAACATCTAGTAACATGAAAGAAGTCAAAATATGAGATAGGCAAGTGCTGCCAAGAAGTTTTTCAAAGCTCTCACTGGCCTAGTATGATTGGAAAATCTACAGTTTTGAAGAAAATAGATCAAATGCCAGGTAAACACAAGCCTGTAGGTCTGGCATTTGCCAGAAACAGGCATCAGAATCAAGAAGAGCTTATCATAGCCAAAGCAGGATGCACAATATATCAAAGTGAATTAGGCAGTTTCACTTTGACATCCAGCCTAGTAACGAATAACATTGGGTCTTATGGGCAAGTGCTCTGTGCCTTCTTAATTGAATGCTATATGTCAGTAACTGACCATGTACTAGGAGCAATGACCTAAGGATCTGGAGACAGGACAGTTTTAAATTATATCTGCATTTAAGAAAGAATTCATGCTCTTTTTCAGTGAAGGATTAACTTTAAAATATACTGTGAAATCCCAAGATATATTCTAATAACATATTAAATTTAAAAAAAAGCAGAATGATAGCTGCTGATTGAAATTAAAGAAAGAGAAGAAGGATGGAAAGGAGAAGGAAGTGAAGGAGGGTGAGTGATGGAAGAAGGAGTAAAGGAACAGTTGATTATTCTGTAACTATTCTAGCTAGTGGAATATGCTTCATGTCCGAAGAAACGGATATTCAATCACAAACGGAGACTTCTATTTTATAAAAGTCAGTATGGGCCCAAGAGGCTGTTCATTCTGTTTCAAAATCTTAGTCTCTTTTGGAAGATCTTATTGGACAGTCCTACTCTCAAAGCTTTCCTCTGAGAGATGTCCTGGGGTTACTTGTACAGTTTAAGAATAAGCCATAGAAGAACAGTTTTCCAGAATCAGAAGAAAGCTTCAAAATCATGTTTTTTGCCCCACATCACAGATCATTAAAGGACCGTTTATCTCTGAACCAAAATGTTGCATATTTTTATTTACGGAGTTCTTTTTAAAGACCAGAGAACTATCATAAGAGCAGTAAAATGGTCTTCATACATGATACACCATCTCTCTTGAAACTTATTATATCTATCATTGATTCTAACCTTGGAAAATCCTTCCTATTATCTTTCTAGCCCTGTTAAAAATGAGGTACGTGGGGTCAAAAGAAAAAAAAGACCCACAAGTAACGCTCAAACTTTGGGAATAAATGATCTCCAGGATGCAATTAGCACAATCCTTCACCTGGGAGATGGCAAGAACTAAGAGAAAAGAAAAAAGTACGTAGGTTCATATGATGACTTTTAGAATAATTTTCTGTTCCGGCCACATTTTACCCTAATGACTATGCTAATCTAGTCTTGATTAGTGTGACCATGAAAATAATTATCATTTATATGCAATTTTAAATCTTAAAAACTTTTATTAAAATGTTCTTTCCTGCTATAGGACATGCAGTATTGTATAGAGTAATGAGTTCATTATGGTGTTTCTGACTTTTTTCTGAAGTCTATAAATGTACATCTTATAACATCCAAGTGCTAATATTAGCACATAGACTCTATTGAATCTCTAATGTGTCTTTCTGATAATTACTATCTTACATTTTAAATTTATATGTAATTTTGCTGTGATATGAGGGGAGACATTTCTGTAGTGCATATATATTATAAATTTTTTCACAGAAAATTATATTTTTCCTGGTCTTCATTATTTCTTCACTTATATCATTCTTTTGTGTCAAGAAGGCAAAAATCACTTACACAAAATCACTTATTGTCTTGAAGATATAAAAAAATTGCGTCTTCAACAAATAATTACACTGAAGAGATTTGCTTCTATTTTTAAACAAATGGATATATTTATATCTTTTAATGCCTTAGAATTATACTATCAATAGATGCATTTGAAATATAGAAACTATGAGCAGATGTTAATGTCACAAAACCTATGCAATGAAAAAAAAGGGCTGTGTTTTAAAAGAAAACAACTTGACATTATTTTTATAGTGTCCTATTTCATAAGTTCTTTCTAAAAATTTAAAAATAAAACTACATAGATTCTGTGGGCAAGGAGTGGGTCAGCTAGAAAGTGTCTTCCAGTCTTAGTGAAGAAGGTTTAGGTAACTTCCACATCTGCAAAGATAACACTTCTTCTTGACTATAACTATCAGAAATTTTTAAGAGATAATCTACTACTGTAATAAGAATGTGTCTAAGGAAAATAATTGTCTAAACAATACAGCTTTATGAAATTGTATGATAATTGAGGTATGAAATAACTATGCTTCTAGATGTCCTAAAATTGTTTTGTCAACTTATTTTTTTAAAAGAGGAACAAAATATTACTCGTTTATAGCATACTAGCCTAAGGTACAGGATGCTTCGAGATGCTAAGAATACCAGTTGTCTGTCCTATTATGCTTTTATGACTCTTAGGGCATATAGGTTAAGCTCTGATTCTCAAACTGGGAAAGACTCACTTGGGGGCTGTTAGAATAAATATAGTTTCTAATATTCCATCCAGGAGATTTTGGTTTAATAGCTCTGGGGTGGAGTCTGGGAAACGCCAGGTACTATGGTATACACAATCTACTAACCCGAATGTAGGGTAGGAGTCATAGGGTAGTTAAAAAATATGCAACTCAAAATAAGTGGACATGGGAAATGAGCCTTCATTCTGTTATCCTCTACCTACGTTTGTATAGGAATGTCACTGTGATACTATAAGCTTCAAATTCTTCATCTGTAATGTGATTATATTTTGAGGATCAAATAATTCTCAAAGGCACAGTAAGTAGAAAAGTATGATATAAACACTAATTCTGATCAAGTATCTTCCAAGCATACTGTAGGGTAAAATTAGTGACTGTGTTCATAGGGAGATGCTGAGTTATATATGTCAGCAAAACTATTGATAACATCACTTATTTTTTAAAATATTTATTTTGTATTGGAGTATAGTTGATTAACAATGTAGTTTCAGGTGTACAACAAGGTGATTATACATACACATGATATCTATTCTTTTTCAAATTCTTTTCCCATTTAGCTTGTTACAGAACATTGAGCTGAGTTTCCTGTGCTATATAGTATGTCCACATTGGTTATCTATTTTAAATATAACAGTGCATATGTCAATCCCAAAATTCCAATCTATCCTTCCCTGCAGTCCTTCCCTGTTGGTAACCATAATTTCCTTCTCTAAGTCTGTGAGTCTCTTTCTGTTTTATAAATAAGTTCATTTGTATAAATTTTTTTTAGGTTCCATATATAAGTGATATCATATATTTGTCTTTCTCTGTGTGACTTACTTCACTTAGTATGATAATCTCCAGGTCCATCCATGTTGCTGCAAATGGCATTATTTCATTCTTTTTAACAACTGAGTAATATTCCATTGTGTATATGTACCACATCTTCTTTATCCACTCATCTGTCGATGGACATTTAGATTGCTTCCATGTCTTGGCTATTGTAAATAGTGCTGCAAAGAACATTGGGGTGCATGTATCCTTTCTAACCATGTTTTATTACTGGATCATATGGTAGCTCTATTTTTAAGGAACCTCCATACTGTTCTCCATAGTGGCTGTACCAATTTACATTCCTACCAACAGTGTAGGAGGGTTCCCTTTTCTCCACACCCTCTCTAACATTTATTATTTGTAGATTTTTTGATGATGACCATTCTGACAGGTATGAGGTGATATCCCATTGTAGTTTTGATTTGCATTTCTCTAATAATTAGCGATGTTGAGCATATTTTCATGTGACTCTTGGCCATTTGTATGTATTCTTTAGAGCAATGTCTATTTAGGTCATCTGTCCATTGTTTGATTGGGTTGTTTGTTTCTTTAACATTGAGCTACATGAGCTGTTTGTAAATTTTGGAGACTAATCCCTTGTCATTCACATCATTTGCAAATATTTTCTCCCATTCTGTGAGTTGTCTTTTCATTTTGTTTATGATTTCCTTTGCTGTTTGAAAGCTTTTGAGTTTAATTTGGTCCCATTTATTCTCATTTTTACTTCCATTACACTAGGACATGGCTCATAAAACAGTAGTCCCCAATGTTTTTTGGCACCAGGGACTGGTAACATGGAAGACAATTTTTCCACAGACCGGAGTTGGGTGGTGGATTGTTTAGGCAGTAATGTGAGCAATGGGGAGCAGCAGATGAAGCTTTGCTGCTCACTTCCTGCTGTGTGGCCTAGTTCCTAACAGGCCACAGACTGGTACCAGTCTGTGGCCTGGGGGATGGGGACCCTTGTCATAAAATCTATCATTGTGATTTATGTGAGAGGGTGTTCTGCCTATATTTTCCTCTAAGTGCTTTATAGTATCTGGTCTTACATTTAGTTCTTTAATCCATATTGAGTTTATTTTTGTGTATAGTGTTAAAGAATGTTCTAAGGTCATTTTTTTTTTTACATGTAGCTGTCCAGTTTTCCCAGCACCATTTATTGAAGAGACTGACTTTCTTCCATTGCATACTCTTGCCTCCTTTGTCATAGATTAATTGACCATAGGTGTGTGGGTTTATTTCTGGGCTTTCTATCCTGTTCCACTGATTTATATTTCTGTTTTTGTGCCAGTATCATATTGTTTTGATGACTGTAGCTTTGTAGTATAGCGTGAAGTCAGGGAGCATAATTCTTCCAGCTCCATTCTTCTTTCTCAAGATTGTTTTGGCTATTTGGGGTCTTTTGTGTTTTCATATTTTAAAAAAATTCAAATTTTTTGTTTTTTAAAATTGTTTTCAAATTAAAAAAATTTTTGTTCTAGTTCTGTGAAAAGGGCCATTGGTAATTTGATATGGATTACACTGAATCTGTAGATTGCCTTGGGTAGTATGGTCATTTTAATAATACTGATTCTTCCAATCCAAGAACATGGTATATCTTTCCATCTCTTTGTGTCATCTTCAGTTTCTTTCATCAGCATCCTATAGTTTTTGAAGTATAGGTCTTTTGTCTCCTTAGGTAGGTTTTTTCCTAGGTATTTTATTATTTTTGTTGCAATGGTTAATGGGATTGTTTCTTTAATTTCTCTTTCTGATCTTTTGTTGTTAGTGTATAGAAATGCAACAGATTTCTGTGTATTAATTTTGTATCTTGCAAATTTACCAAATTCATTGATGAGCTCTAGTAGTTTTCTGGTAGCATCTTTAGGGTTTTCTATGTATAGTATCATGTCATCTACAAACAGTAACAGTTTTACTTTTTTTTTTCCTATTTGGATTCTTTTTATTTCTTTTTCTCCTCTGATTGTTGTAGCTAGGACTTCCAAACTATGTTGAATAAAAGTCACAAGAGTGGACATCCTTGTCTTTTTCCTGCTCTTAGAGGAAATGCTTTCAGCTTTTTACCATTGGGTATGATGTTAGTTGTAGGTTTGTCATATATGATTATTATGTTGAGGTAGCTTCCCTCTGTGCCCACTTTCTGGAGAGTTTTTATCATAAACTGGTGTTGAATTTTGTTGAAAGAGTTTCCTGCATCTATTGAGATGATCGTATGTTTTTTATTCTTCAATTTCTTGATGTGGTGTATCACACTGATTGATTTGCAAATATTCAAAACTATTTGCATCCCTGAGATAAGTCCCACTTGATTATTGTGTATGATCCTTTTAATGTATTGTCGGATTTGGATTCCTAGAATTTTGTTAAGGATTTCTGTATCTATGTTCATCAGTGATATTGGCCTGTAATTTTCTTTTTTTGTGATATCTTTGTCTGGTTTTGGTATCAGGGTGATGGTGGCCTCATAGAATGAGTTTGGGAGTACTTCTTCTTCTGCAATTTTTTGGAATAGTTTCAGAAGGATAGGTGTTAACTCTTCTCTAAAATGTTTGATAGAACTCACCTGTGAAGCCGCCTGGACTCTTATTTGTTGGGAGCTTTTAAATCACAGTGTCAATTTCAGTACTCATTATTTGTCTGTTAATATTTTCTCTTTCTTCTTGGTTCAGTCTTGGGAGATTGTTCCTTTCTAAGAATTTGTCCATTTCTTCCAGGTTGTCCATTTTATTGGCAGATAGTTGCTTGTACTAGTTTCTTATCCTTTGTATTTCTGTGGTGTCCATTGTAACTTCTCCTTTTTCATTTCTAATTTTATTGATTTGAGTCCTCTCCCTTCTTTTCTTGATGAGTCTGGCTAAAGGTTTATCAATTTTGTTTATCTTTTCAAAGGACCAGTTTTTAGTTTCATTGATCTTTGCTATTGTCTTCCTTGTCTCTATTTCATTTATTTCTGCTCTGATCTTTATGATTTCTTTCCTTCTGCTAGCTTTAGATTTTGTTGTTCTTCTTTCTCTAGTTTCTTTAGGTATAAGGTTAAGTTGGTTTTTTTTTTGAGATTTTTCCTGTTTCCTGAGGTAAGATTGTATTGCTATAAACTTCCTTCTTAGAACTGCTTTTTGCTGTGTCCCATAGGTCTTGGATCATCGTGCTTTCATTTTCATTTGTTTAGAGACAAATGTTTTTTTGTCTCTAAGAGACAATGTATATTTTGATTTCCTCTTTGATTTCTTCATTGATCCATTAGTTGTTTAGTAACATAATGTTTAGCTTCCAAGTGTCTGTGTATTTTTTACTGTTTTTTTTTTTTTCTTGTAGTTGATTTCTAATCTCATAGCATTGTGGTCAGAAAAGATACTTAATAGGATTTCAATTTTCTTAAATTTACTGTGGCTTACTTTGTGGCCCAACATATGATCAGTCCTGGAGAATGCTCCATGTACACTTGAGAAGAAGGTATACTCTGCTGTTTTAGGATGGAATGCTTTATAGATATCAATTAAGTCCATCTGGCCTAATGTGTCATTTAAGGCCTGTGTTTCCTTATTGATCTTTTGTCTGGATGATTTGTCCATTTATGAAAGTGGGGTGTTGAAGTCCTGCACTATAATTGTGTTACTGTTGATTTCTCCTTTCATGGCTTGTTAGTATTTGCCTTATATATTGGGATGCTTCTATGTTGGGTGCATATATATTTAAAATTGTTATATTTTCTTCTTGGATTAATCCATTAATCATTATTTAGTGTCCTTCTTCAGCTCTTTTAACAGTCTTTATTTTAAAGTCTATTTTGTCTGATATGAGTATTGCTACTCCAGCTTTCTTTTTTTTAACTCCAGCTTTCTTTTGATTTCCATTTGCATGGAATATCTTTTTCCATCCCCTCCCCTCACTTTCAGTCTGTATGTGTCCCTAGATCTGAAGCGGGTCTCTTGTAGACAGCATATATATAGGTCTTGTTTTTGTATCCACTCAGCCAGTCTGTGTCTTTTGGTTGGAACATTTAATCCATTTACATTTAAGGTACTTATTGATATGCATGTTCCTATTGCCATTTTCTTAATTGTGTTGGATTTGTTTTTGATTGTGTTGGATTTGTTTTTGAATTTGAATTTGATTTTATGACTAAGTTTATTGTTGTTTTGGATTCCTTTTTCCTTTTTGTGTGTGTATCTATTGTAGATTTTCATTTGGGGTTTCCATGAAGTTTTTGATATAGTAGTCTATATATAAAGAAGATTGTTTTAAGATCTCATTTTGTCTAACTTTCTATGATTGCAGGATTGTAGTACTTCTCACTTCTGCTGTCTGTCCTCTGGTGGATGAGGTTGTCTAAGAGGCTTGTGATGGCTTCCTGGTGGGAGGAACTGTGGTTCCTGCCCACTGGTGGGTTGAACTGTGTCTTGTCCCTCTGGTGGGCAGGGCCTGTGCTCATGAAGACTTTAAGCAGCCTACTTGCTGATGGGTGAGGCTATGTTCCCACCCTGTTGGTTGTTTGGCCTGACACATCCCAACACTGGAGCCTACAGGCTGTTGGGTGGGTCTAGATCTTGATGAGGTAATGGTGACCTCCAGGAAGGCTCACACCAAAGAGTACTCACCAGAACTACTGCTGCCAGTGTCTTTTTCCCTACTGTGAGCCACAGCCACCCTCCGCCTCCACAGGAGACCCTCCAATATTAGCAGGTAGGTCTTGCCCAGTCTCTTTTGAGGTCACTGTTTTTTCCCCCGGGTTCTGGTGTGCATGAGACCTTGTGTGCACTCTCTGAGAGTGGAGCTTCTGTTTCCCCCAGTCCTGTGGAATTCCTGTGATCAAAACCCTCTGGCCTTCAAAGCCAGATTGTCTGGGGGCCCCTCCTTCTGTTGACAGACCCCCAGGCTGGGAAGCCTGATGTAGGGCTCAGGACTTTAACTCCTGTGGGAGAACTTATGTGGTATAATTATTTTCCAGTTTGTGATTCTCTCACCGGGCACGTATGGGATTTGCTTTTATTGCAGTTACACCACTCCTACCATCTTGTTGTGGCTTCTTCTTTGTCTTTGGATGTAGGGTATCTTTCTTGGTAGGTCCAGTGTTGTTTGTTGTTATTGTTGTTGATGGCTGTTCAGCAGTTAGTTGTGCTTTTGGCATTTCTGTAAGAAGGGTTCAGCTTATGTCCTTCTGCTCTGCCATCTTGCAACTCCCCCTCTACCAACTTCACCTATTTAATGATCACTTATGCAAGGGGCACTTTGTAGTACTTAAAAGCTCACAAACTCTGGTGTAAATCACACTGAATCATACCCTAGCTCTCTGCCACTTCCTATTCTGTAGTATTGGAAGTATTACTTAATCTCTCTATGCCTTAGTTTTCTCATCTATAAAATATGATAAACTTGTTATTAATATCATTCTTTTATTATATATGTAGCACTATGATAAATGCCAATAAGCAAAAAATATACTTATAAAGTTCCAAATTTGATAATGCTATCATGGAAAGCTACAGAGAGCTAAGAGATTTAAAAAAAAAAGGGAATACCTGACCTAGTTTGCAGTCTGCATGAGGCAGGAGAGTGGGGCATTTTTTAGGGTCTGATATTTTAAAAAGGATGAGAGGAAGTTACCCACATGAAGGATGTAGGTGGATCAAAAGAGTGTTTCAAGTAAGAGAAGACAATAGATACAATGTCCATAAGCAGCAGTACAAACTGGTAATTATGCAGTGGAAAAGGAAAGTCATATAACCAATCACAGAAACAAAGAGGAGATTGATGTAATATAAAATTGTAGAAGACAGCAGAAGAAAAAGTATGCAAGCTCTTGAGGCCCTAAGAGTATTGGACAATAATATTTTAATATTGAAGATATAGAAGGATGTGACTTGATCAGATTAGAATTATAATAAATATGGAAAACCATACCTATAAAACAAATAAAAATAATCAGAACTAAAAGGAGAAATAGACAATCTGTAAACATAATCGGAGACTTTAATGTATCTCTCTCACAAGCAAATGAAAAATTCAGAACATAGAGAAGATCTGTAAAAAAGGCAGCTAGCAAACTTGATCTAATTGATACACACAGAAAAATACACTGAAAATGAACGAATGCATAGTATTTCAAGTATATGTAAAATATTAAGAAAATTTACCATATGTGAATTAAGAAAGCCTTAATAAAGTTCAAAAGATTCTCTGTCTGGTAGTAAGCCACAAGTCCCCAAAAGGTAATGAAAAAGTCCCTGTTTTCAGATTAAACAGTATAATTCTAAATAGCATGAGTCAAAGAAGTCATAAGAAAATTTTAAAATATTTTGATTAAGAATAATAAAATATGATAGACAAAATTCAAGGGATATGGTAAAGCTCTTGTAGGGGAGCAAAGTTTACCAACCATTAATATATTTCTTTGGCATTTTAATTATTTTAAGCTGGTTATTTTCTAAGAAACAGTAGCCATGAGAAAATCTCTGAAAACCAAGTAGGAGTTACCCTCTTGTAAGAAACATTTATAAGGGGAATCTCCATGTGTAAGGCTGTCTTCCTCCCTGTACCAGGAATAGGAGGATAACAAAGTCTCTAGAAACTCCTACCGATGGAGAAAGCAATGACTTAAATCTGCATCAAAACCTTACCCTTATTTACTGAGCTTTTCCTGGTAACCTCCCATAACTGACTCTCTTCACTCTCAACAACATTTTATAGACTTGAAAATGTGAATAAAATGAACACGTTGCTTGAAAAACACAACTTACCACAACTGAAATAAGAAGGAATCAAAAATATAATCATATTTATTCATTATATATCACTCTATATAAATATATCGTGTAAAAGGAAATCAAAATAGAGTCAGTATTGCTAAGAGAACTCTCTAAAATGGAGCTGGGAGGCCATTAAGGAAGTGTGACTTATGCATATCTCAACCTAGATGGAATCTGACCTTTTAACCTGATGAAGTGATCCAGAACATTTGCCAGAAACTTGTGACAGCCTATTGCCTATCTTCTTACTGGACCCTTACCCAAAATAAATTGTGACAGTCTATCTACTTAGCGGACTCTTACCCTAAAACAAACAATTCATGATTCCTTAAGGACAAATATTTTCCAACTTGCATCAAAGTCAATTACAATTCTCACCTGGCAACTTTTAACAACTTCATAGCTTTTTGTCTTTATAAGCCCCTGACTTGTTGCCTCGGAACACTCTTTCAGGGTTACCTGTATCTGTGTGTCTCCCAAAGTACAATTCTTAAGACTCCAAATAAATTCTTTTCCTATTTGCAGCCTCCTGCATTATTATTTATTAATTTATTTATTTTGGTTGACAATAGTTTCTTTTTTGTATATAAGTTGAAAGAGAAAAAGGAAGGAAGAAAGAAAAGTTCTAAGATTCCCATGACTGAGCAAGATAGTTACAGATAAAGGAAGCTAAAGTTGTCTTTTTATCTTTGAATATACATTCAGACCAAGAAGATCCAGTGATAAGAGAATATCTAAAGTTGTCTTTTTTTTTTTTTTTGCGGTATATGGGCCTCTCACTGTTGTGGCCTCTCCCGTTGCGGAGCACAGGCTCCGGACGCGCAGGCTCAGTGGCCATGGCTCACGGGCCCAGCCGCTCCGCGGCATGTGGGATCTTCCCGGATCGGGATACGAACCCGTGTCCCCTGCATCGGCAGGCGGACTCCCAACCACTGCGCCACCAGGGAAGCCCTAAAGTTGTCTTTTAAAGGAAGTCCTTAAGTCAATTTATTAAGTCAAGTGATAGGGTTTGCCTCATTGTTGTAACAGTCAGTGTCCACCTAGGAAAATAAATAACTCTAGGTTTTTCAAACAGAGAATCTAATATAAGAAATTAGTTACACAAGTGATAGAAAAGCTGAGAAGCAGATCAAGGACAGCAAGATAAAACAGAGATTAACAATGTCAGGAAATAGCTATCAGCCTTAGGGCTGAAAGGGCAATGGAAGGAGAGGATATCATGAGAGTCTAGAAGCCTGGCTCTCCAGCCAGGGTTGGAGACATGGAGGAGACAAGCCTGCTGCCTAAATAAGTAGAGGGAGAAGGGAATAAATGCGTGGTTTCGCTCCTCATCACACGCACTCAGTCTTCTGCCACATCTTCCCTGGAAATCAAAGGGAAGTTAGACTGATAAATGTTTGGTCTTGTAATCTACAGGAAAGCTTGGACTTGAGGACAAACAGGGAGTCCACCAGCATAGTAATTTAATTAGACTATAATGATTAAAGATCTAGAGTAACACATACAATAAAGTCTGAAAGCTAGTTTGCTTTAAATATGCCTACTATTGGTAGGCTTTCAGGTAGACAGGCACAAGGAACACTTTCTTAAAACCAATAAGAAGTTGACTGAGAGATAACAGCACAGGTTTTAGGTTTTCCCTCTGGCTCTGCCCCATCCAATCTATAGGCCTTCTTCAAGCCTTAAATTTTTAATCTGTGTAATGTGGATAGTAATGTGTGCCTTACTGAACAGGTACCAGTAATAAAAGGCATAATAAATAAAAGATTAGCACAGTGCCTCAACTGATAGCACAAAATAATGGTGGCTTATAATATTATTGCAAATTAGAAAACAAAAGTGGTAGCTTAAATAGCTTTGTAAAAATCTTGCTTTAATCTCTTTCTATATTTAGCAGTATAATTATATTACTGTGATTCTTTAAATCTAGATGTCATCTAATATAAGATATATCATTATTATATATATGTCTATGAAAGAAAAACACTCGGTTATCACACACAATATCTCCTTATCTTTCTCATTAAATTATGTGTCACTGGAGGTTAAGCAGCTTCTGTTTAAAGTAAGCTGGAAGTTTCTGACAAAGTGATATATGATGCTGTATCAACACAGTCCTATACAATGCATGAATGGATCATAACAGTCTCTTGCTGCTTTGAAATTTTTCATCTGCTCCATGGGATTGTCAATTTTTTCTGCCTTTATTTACTTAATATATAGTAGACAATCTTTTTATTCACGTATCTCATTAACAAAATATAGCACAGTGTCATCTATTTACAAATCAACTAAAACTAAACAGTTAACCAAAAACTTCTATACAGAAAAAAAAATCAACATAATGAAAAGGCAGCCTACAAAATGGGAGAAAATATTTGCAAATCATATCCATTAAAAGATGAATATACAAAATATATAAAGAATTCATATAGCTCAATAGATAAAAAACAACAGTCTATTAAAAAATGGGCAGAGGATCTGAATAGATGTTTCCCCAAAGACGTACAGATGACCAACAGATACAGGAAAAAGTGGTTAACATCACTAACCATCAGGAAAATGCAAATCAAAACCACTATGAGATATTACAACAGAGAAGAACAAACTGACTCCATATTGGATACATTTCTCTAGCTCTAATCTTTGTGTTCTGTTGCCTATGCTTAATCATGCTGGTTCTGTACCTTTGTCTCTTCAATCAGTAAAAGAATGTTGCCTATAGCCTGAAATATGCATAACAGCATTTTCTCAATGCTCTGCCTCCCAGGCTTGACCTTTCATTCATATAGAGATACAAAGTTGCAGAAGAGAAAATAATATTTGTCTTGAAGGTTTGCAGGAACATCATGACCAGGCCTACCTGGACAGCTGCAAGAACAAAGGATTATCACATCTGCTGGTGCCAAGAAGCCTGCAACAACCAACTATACCCCTCTCCCCTTTTAGTATAAAAGAAGCCTGAATTCTAACTCAGGTAAGATGGTTCTTTTGGACACTAGTCCACCATCTTTCCAAATAAAGTCGCTATTCCTTTCCCCAATACCTTGTCTCTCAATTTATTGGCCTGTCTCTTGGTGAGCAGTATGAGCTTGGATTTGATAGCAATATCACCTCACACCTGTCAGAATAGCTATTATCAAAAAGACAAGAAATAACAAATGTTGGCAAGGAAGTGGAGAAAAGAAAACCTTTGTGAACTGTTGGTGGGAATGTAAATCAGTGCAGCCACTATGGAAACTATGGAAAACAGTATGGAGCTTCCTCAAAACATTTTTTAAAAAAGTAGAAATATCATAAGATATTCCATAGTTTCCATCAACAGATTAATGGATAAAGAAAATGTGATAAATTTATATAAATGTGACAAATATATATATATAAATATAGTAAATATATAATGGAATATTATTAGGCCATAAAAAGGATATCCAACCATTGTCAATAACATGGATGGATCTTGAAGGCATTTTGCTAAGTGAAATAAGTCAGACAGAAAACACTTATATGTGGAATCTAAAAAAAGAAGAACCAACACTCATAGATACAGAGAACAGATTGGTGGTTGCCAGAGGTGGAGGTTGAGGGGGTAGGTCAGTTAGGTGAAGGTGATCAAAAGGTACAAGACTCCAGTTATAAAATAAGTCCTGGGGATGTAATGTATAGTACAGGTGACTATAGTTAACAATATTGTATTATATATTGGAAAGTTTTTTTTAATAGATCTTTATTGGAGTATAATTACTTCACAATACTGTGTTAGTTTCTGTTGCACAACAAAGCGAATCAGCCGTATGCATATACATGTCCCCATATCCCCTCCCTCTTGAGCTTCCTTCCATCCTCCCTATCCCACCCCTCTAGGTCATCGTAAAGCACTGAGCCAATCTCCCAGTACTATGTTGCTGCTTCCCACCAGCCAACTATTTTACATTTGGTAGTGTATATATGTCGATGCTACTCTCACTTCACCCCAGCTTTGCCCTCCCACACCATGTCATCAAGTCCATTCTCTATGTCTACCTCTTTATTCCTGCCCTGCAGCTAGGTTCATCAGTACCTTTTTTTTTTAGATTCCACATATAAGCATTAGCATACTGTATTTGTTTTTCTCTTTCTGACTTACTTCACTCTGTATGACAGACTCTAGGTTCATCCACCTCACTATAAATAACTCAATTTCGTTTCTTTTTATGGCTGAGTAATATTCCATTGTATACATGTGCCACATCTTCTTTATCCATTCATCTGTTGATGGACATTTAGGCTGGTTCCATGTCCTGGATATTGTAAATAGTGCTGCAATGAACATTGTGGTGCATGTCTCTTTTTGAATTACGGTTTTCTCAGGGTATATGCCCAGTAGTGGGATTGCTGTGTCATATGGTAGCTCTATTTTTAGATTTTTAAGGAACCTCCATACTGTTTTCCATAGTGGTTATATCAATTTGCATTCCAACCAACAGTGTAGGAGGGTTCCCTTTTTACCACACCCTTTCCAGCATTTATTGTTTCTAGCTTTTTTGATAAAGGCCATTCTGACCGGTGTGAGGTGATACCTCATTGTAGTTTTGATTTGCATTTCTCTAATAATTAGTGATGTTGAACATCTTTTCATGTGCCTCTTGGCCATCTGTATGTCTTCCTTGGTGAAATGTCTATTTAGGTCTTCTGCTCATTTATTAAGTGGATTGTTTGTTTTTTTGATAGTGAGCTCCATGAGCTGTTTGTATATTTTGGAGATTAATCCTTTGTCTGTTATTTCATTTGCAAATATTTTCTCCCATTTTGAGGGTTGTCTTTTTGTCTTGTTTACAGTTTCCTTTGCTGTGCAAAAGCTTTTAAGTTTAATTAAGTCCCATTTTTTAATTTTTGTTTTTATTTCTGTTACTCTATGAGGTGGGTCAGAAAAGATCTTGCTGTGGTTTATGTCAAAGAGTGTTTTTCCTATGTTTTCCTCTAAAAGCTTTACAGTGGCTGGTCTACATTTAAGTCTTTAATCCACTTTGAGTTTATTTTTGTGTATGGTGTTAGGTAGTGCTCTTATTTCATTCTTTTACATGTAGCTGTACAGTTTTCCCAGCACCACTTATTGAAGAGGCTGTCTTTTCTAGAGACTAAATCTTAAAAATTCTCATCATAAGAAAAAAACCCTGTAACTGTGTGTAATGGATGTTAACTAAACTTGTGGTGATCACATCATAATACATACATGTATCAAACAATTATGTTGCACACCTAAAAACTAATACAATGTTAATTAAATCTCATCAAAAAATTTAAAAAGTAACTGCCTTGGGACACAAAAATTTCTACTTTTCTCAGATATTGGAAATAATTTGTCTGTTGCTTTGTAAGAAAATGTAGAACTATGGTCATTCCAGTAAATACAAATATTTCCTTCAAACATATCAAATTAATGTCACACTGTACTCTAACTGGAACTTTCGGTATACAAAATAACTTTTTAGTAAAAGACTGAGTCATAGTGTAAACTTCTTAAAGTTACTTGAAAAGTCAACTAAACTCCAAACAACTTATTGTCTAAAATGTTCAAACTTAGAGAAAAGGAGAGTCAGGTACAGAATTTGCCATGAGAAAATTCAATATTTAATACATAGAAAATAATAGTGCTATTTAAATATTTATCAAAACCCAGAATATATTATCAACATATAACTAATTATTGGAGGTTTATAAATTCTACCTTACCAGAAAAATACAATGTCTCTCTTTGTTTAAAAAAAATTATAAATACAAGTTTTACAGATTTTTTTTTCTAAAATCAGCAATTTATTTTTCAAAAGTTTGGTTGAAAACCTGCATTTTACAGCATAGCTAGGATGAATAAGTGTTAAAATGTTTTATTTTAGAGGAATCATCTATGTCATTATAAACTAAAAAAAAAAAAAGGAAACAATATATGCTAACTGCTCAAATGTAGTGAACACACATGAAGATTCTAAACTTGAACTTAATGTGGGTGTGAAAACTATCAAGGCAAAGACTATCTAAGATGTGTGGAGGAATGTGATGACTCATGCAATTAGTAATATGTTGCTAACAGCACCTAAAGTAGCATTGAATTACAATTTTTATATCCTATATAGTCCTAGTTAAACCATTCAGCACCTACGAGAGATGAATCAATGCATTTATCTCTAGGTTACACAGGAAGAAAAGATTCAATAATTAGCTATTTTCAGGGGACCACAGAGAGTGGTAGAGATAAAATTAACAAAGAAGTTTGTTGCTTCTATCTGAGCTTGGTTTACCCTGACTCCAGGGTGAGATGAACCACAAGTTGTTACAGCTCCACTGTAGCCAGTTGTAGCCACAGTCTGACAGATAGTAATGGGGCAAGATATATTAAATCAACCCGAAGCAAAGAATGAACATTTGGGTTATGATTCACAAAGCAAAGTAAAACATGATTGGGGGCTCCAGGGGGAAGAGATGATAGCAGAGGCCTTGGCCTTTATGTGAATTGTATCTAAAGCCAGAAGCAAAACTATCAGGAAACACCATAGAATCTGGGAGCATAAGGATCCAATGGGGATGAAGATTTAATTCTTTCTGAATTTCCAGATATAGTAATAAGTCAGGATTGAATCTAATCACTAATAAGCAAAGATTGAATAGGACAAATAAGGAAGCTTTTAGAGAAAATTGTTCTCACTTATATTGGGATTGATTGGATCAGAGGGAAAATATACATTTCCCCTTCCTGGAATATATTAAAATATCTAGACCTAAATCCCCTACATTTTCCAAAATTTCCCTCAGTTTGCTTCATTCTATCCACCTCTAACCTTCTCCAATCATACAGGAGATACACATAATTTACACATAAATTAGAGCTAGACCAACTAATGGATTAATGCATAAAATATATGTTTATTTAACAGAACCATTTGTATCTCAATTAATTATATGGTGATTAATATAGCAGTCTTTCATAATCAAAGCCTTCTGAGGAAACAAAAGTGAACACACATAAGGTATGTATCTCTGGAGAACCATACAGACTAATGAAGAAATTGTATTTATAAATATCTAATAATAAAAATAGAATAGAGTAAGAGCTAAATAGAAGTTGAAATGCTGTACTGTAGCAATCAGAGAGGGTATGATTAATTGTAGTTGGAGGTATCACTGTCAGTGTCAGCTTTTCTAAGGAGATAGTATTTAAGTCTCTTTTGATGGATTTCAATAAATAATGTAGGGAAGGTAATTTCAAACTAAGAGACTGCATGAATAAAGGCAAAAACTTGGAAATGACATGCTATTTTCCGGAAATAGAGGAATAAAATTTCCAAGCAGAATGCAGGTTACAAAGAAGAATGATATGTTTCAACTTGTTTGAGGTTCTGATGTGTTGGATAGTTACTTGTAATTGGCCCTGTGTTATATATTCTGCTTTCCTCTCTTTAAATGTAGATTCTGGTTGAGTTTACTTGTCATTTGCCAAAATCTATTTTCTCTTGTAGTATTTTGTTTTCTAGTGATGGTCACAATATATCCCATTCCACATTCTCTTCAGTGTCTCATAGAGTGACATCGCCACATCTCAAACAAGTGGTGTTTTATTTTCCTCCCATTGACTGTGGGCTATCCTTATGACTTGCTTGTAACCAGTGGAATGTTGTGGAAGTGATGTCACGTGATTTCTAACGCTAGGTCAGAAAAGGCCATGCAGCTTCTGCCTGGTTCTCTTAGCACAGTCACTTTCAGAATACTCCCTCTTGGAACCTAGCTGTTATGCTGTGAGAAGCCCAAGTCATATGGACAGGCCACATGTAGGTACTCCAGTTGACAGTATCGTGTGACCCACCCAGCTGAGTCATCCTTGCCCAGGTGCCAGACATGTGACTGAAAAAGCCATTTTAGAAGTAGAATCTCTAGCCTTCCTCTCAAGTCACCCCCAGACATTTGAGTCTGTCCTGCTGAAGTCCCAGACATTGTGGAACAGAGGATAGATTTTCCTGCTGTATCCTTTCTACTTTAATGACATATAGAATTTATGAGTATAATAAAATGTTTTATGCCACAAAATTTAGAGTTATTATTTATTATGAAGCAATAATAACTAAAACACATTTCCTTTCTGAATAAGGAAGTTACAGCTAGGACATGGTTTTATGGTTAGTCTCTATATTTCACAGCTTCCCTTACAACTTAATGGGGATATGTGGTTATATTCTAGACAATGGAATATGAACAGAAATGCTGTCATCACTTTTAGGCCTGTCCCATAACATCCTGCAGTGAACTTCTACATACACTTGGACAGTCCTGTGACCCAACTTAAACCATCAGATAAGAATAATGCCCTTTGAGACAATAAAGAAGTAAAATAATAGGAACCCATGACTTTGGTGCTCTACTTATTCTAAAAGTGAAATATTATTTGGGGAGCTGTTTCTTACAGCAGCCTAATCTTACACTAATATTACCATATGCAATAAAAGATTCCTTCATTTTCTCTTCTAAAATAGTCAGACTATAAAGCAATGCAAGCTATAAGATAGAATTGTGAGATAATTAGTTTCAGTCAACTTGTTTTTGATACTGTTTTTCAGTAATATATCAAAAGATAGCAATGGGGCAAAGGGACTGGGAGTTTAAATTTAAAACTATTCTCTTAAGGACAGCCTTGCTCTGACTGCAAACAATTTTGAAAATAGGTGCAGTAAAAAAGATGGAGTGAAGTCTTACTATTTCAAGTAGTATTAAGAATTTGCTGCCCACTTTCAATTTCAGGATAATAAAAATGACCCTCTTTCTCCATCTAAGGGAAGGAAAAACAGAAGCAAAACCTCTATTTTAATAAAAACAGAGGTATTTATAAATCTGAGAAACGATGTATAAAGGTTGGAAAGAGAACTATTAAATAGCTAGCAAAGAAAAGGAAAGCCAAGCCTATGTACAATTGGGCTTGTAATGCAAGTGGAGTGGAAAGGAGGATTGGTTGGCTTCAACAAGAAGCAAGGCAACTCAAAATCATGAAAGTTTTTGGGAATTGGAAGAAAGAGTATCACAGAAAGGGGGACGAGATGAAGACTGAAAACAGGAGGATAACTTGGAAATTTGTTTAAGGAAAATGAAATCCCTTCATCTCCACCCTGACCTCTAGAAACTAGGGATATATTTAATCCTCATGCTCACCAAAGACATTAAATTAGATACTCTCTGGACCCCAGCCTCTGCAACATCAGCCCCCTTTCCCACCATCTCCTTTATGCTATCAGCCATGTTTATAATCCCCAGGTAGAATATTGTAAAAGGTCAGAATTGCCAGCAGCCAGGTATATAATTCTCAGGTAAAATATTAGAAGGTTCTTTTTCTAAAAAACTGAATACCTAGAGCAAAGATGGGCACATGTGTGTCTTCCTTTTCAAAATCCAAGTAGCTATCTTATATAATAGTGACTTCTACCAAGCCACCAATCTTACCATGTACAGAGATTCCAATAAGCATTTTACTGTCTCATTCTTAAGTGTGACAGAATGGAACCAAAGGTTACAACATATCTTATGTTTGAAGAGGGCTACACAGCATAAAAGAAAGCCAAAATATGACAGAAGGACTCAAATGAAAAAAATTAAGTATTAAATTATTACTTAGTCTCATATAATAAAGACAATGTATACATAAAAAGATGTTATAAAGAAGGCACAGTTAGAAAAGAAGAAACCTTTTGGAAATTAAAAATTAATAGCTAATTTTTGACTGAAAATAATTAGAAGATAAAACTGAGTACAACATAAGACAAAAAAATGAACAAAAGAGAGAAAAAAACCATAAAGGATCAATCCAGGAGATTCAACATCTGATTAATATGAGCTTCAATGTGAGATATCACAAGAAACAATGAAGAGGAAATTGCCAAGAAACAATACAAGAATATTTCATATAATGTTAAGATATGAGACTCCATAATAAAAGGGCCCATCAGTGCATAAAGCAATAAATTTTAAAGGACCCAAAAGAAGGAAAACTATCATAAATTTCATAACACTAAAGAAAAAGCAGAACCTATAACTTTCTAAGAGGAAAAATAGTACATATATAAAGGATAATCGCAACGACTTCAGAATTCCCAACAGAAATGTTGACTAGAAATTTTACTTTCAAAATAGCATTATATAACTATGCAGAAGAGCAATGAAATGAGAGGATAGAATAAAGAAAATTTCAGACTGTTAATGTTTAAAAATGTATTTTCCATGTAGCCTTTATCAGGAAGCTACTAGATGATGAGAAAGCAATCCAGGAAAGAAGAAATGGGACTGAGATAATAGAGGAACCAACAGAGGAGAGATGAAAATTCCAAGCATGATAGCAGAGGGAAGTCTCAGAAAATAGTACGGCTGAAGAACAACATTTTATGTGGGAGCAATAGGCCAAAGCCTCCAGGAAGAATGTCTCCAAAGGTAAAAAAAAAAAAAATGAACCGATAAATTATGTAATTATTATGACCATATATTTGGAGGTAATTTATGGAACTGTGAATGTCTATGGGAAGTGTTTACCATATGCTTTAAGAAAACTAAGCAAATTAGAAAAAAAATTATTAAAGCTTGAAAAATAAAATTTTATGCTAAAACAAATTATAATCAGAACATATACCTAGACTTGGTACTGAACATTTGCATAATTGTAATGAAAACACTATGTATTTAACAAAAATTGAGATATAAACATATTAGGACAATGTAGAAAGAATTAGTGAAGGTTGAGGGGCATAAAAAGTAGATTTTTTATTTCTCTTTTAAGCTTTATAAAGAACCATTAGATTGGTTAAAAATTATTTTACACTTAAATTTTTTGTATTTAATCCATTAATTGAAAAATAAAATTTAATTTAAAAATAGCTAACTAGAACATCCTATAAATGAATGTTACATTTTTATCTTCTCCATTCCAAATCAATGAATTTGGGTTTATCACATGTACATACACACACATACATATATTGCATCAGAAAATAACTGGGAGGCAGACTGGATCACTGAGATGTCTCCAGAAGTTATAATATTGATGAACTCTAGAGTAGACTGCAAACTTGCTTCCATTTTTCTAAGCTCCTCTTATCAAGAGTTGGCATCTATTTCTGCACTCTTTGATTTCGGGCTAGGTGTATAACTTGCTCTGGCCAATTAAATGTAGAGAAAACAATGTTATATGAAGCCTGGGTCTCAACAGGTTTTTTGCACTTCTGCTCTTGCTCTTGGGACCCTACCTTCTGAACTAGTCTGCTGAAGAATGAATGGGAGAGGACATGAACAGAGATACAGTCTCATTTTTGAGCTATCTTAGACCAGCCAGACCCCAACTGATGAAGCAGCTGACCCCAGACACATGAGGAAGTCCAGCCAACACCAGCCAAGCCTGCTGTAGATCATGAGAACTGTACCCTGCTGACTCTAGTTTTGAAACAAATCGTTTTCTAGTTTTGAAATAAATGGTTGTTTTAAATCTCCCAATTGTGGGGTGATTTGTTACACATAAAATAGTAAGAAATCTCAACAGAGATTATAAACCCTTGACATTATATAGGTAAGATTGCACCAAAAATTGAGTTCCCCTAGAAAGACACTGAAATAACCCCAAATTATAGGCAAATCGAATTGAGAGAGGGAATGGGATATAGCTGGTTCAGTGGAAAACAATAACTAAAGGACAATGGAATGTGCCTTAGTCAGTTCAGGCTGCTATAGCAAAATACCATAGACTGGATGGCTTAAACCACAAACATTTATTTCTCATAGTTTAGAGGTTGCAAAATCCAAGATCAAGATGCTAGCAAGTTTGATGTCTGATGAGACCCACCTTCTTGGTTTGCAGATGGCTGCCTTCTGGGCATATGCCTACATGGCAGAGAGATCTTTGGTTTCTCCTCTTCTTCTAAGGGCACGAATTACATCATAGGGGCTCTAACTAGTTGATCTCATTTAATCCTAATTTCCTCCCAAAGACCCCATCTCCAAATACCATCACACTGGGGCTGAGGGCTTCAAAATATGAATTTGAGAAGGACAAAAACATTTAGTCCATAGCTGAATGGTTGTGTTAGTCCCAAGATTTCAGTGTTGCTAAAACTTATATCCATCTTCAAAATAGAGCTCAATGAACATCCCACAATATAACTACCAGAGTAGTAATTGGGATCGCATAAAGCAGTGGAGTACAGAATTGCACAATGATTTTGGAGGCCAATTTTATCTAACAATTCTATCTTTAAAATGTATTCAACAGATACATACACACATAGTCACAAGAAGATCTCTACAAGAATACTCCCAGAAACATTAGAATACTCCCAGAAACATTAGTAGTAATAGAGAGAGAGAGAGAGAGAGAAAGGAAATGTAAATGTCGATTAAAATGTGTTAAAATATGTACTATATAAAATAATGTCCATTATATATTTCTGAGTTTAAAAAAGCAAGCCACCAAACTGATAATATACAGAATATATCCTGTAATAATGTAATTCAATTAAAAATAACCTTAAATTGTATGTGTACATAATTCCTCAATATCCTGAAGCCAAGAATTTCAAGAAAGGCTGTTGATTTAATAATATTTGGGAAGAGGACCAAAACCAGAAGATACCACATTAAAGGTACAAAAAATTGTACTAATTGAAATAGTATCAACTTAACCATATAGGTAGACATCATTTTCTTTTTCAGTGTCATGACAAGGTTGAACCTATGAATGTAAGGCAGCATCCACTGATTCCTCTGAATCACCTTGGGCCATCAGAAACTACACATAGAGGCATGTAAATTTTTTGTAAATTCACCTCAAAAAATTAACTTTTTTCCAAATTTAGATTAATATTTTAATTTCAAGGTCTATTAAGAAAAATTAGGGCTTATTTAAGATAACCTTTGGCTAATATTGTAGGTTTTTAAAATTGTATTTTATGTGGTGGGAATTTAAACCTCTTCTCTTAAAATTTGGAACTTATGTGTATGTGAATACAAAACAGTTGGAGGAATACATGCCCAGCTATTATCAGTAGCTACCATGGAAGAATAAGAGTAGAAAAGAGCTAGGCGTTGGCTAGATTTTCACTTTTTAAATATACTTTTTAAATTTCTACTATAATACACATTTAATACATACTATGTTTTGTATTGTTTAAATATACTTTAACAATACACTTGGGATATTTTACCCATAATTTTCCCAAGAGCTTAAATAATCAAATAGAAGAAAATTATTCTTCATATATGGAAGGGAGAAAGGAAAATGCAATTTGGAACACCTGATATGTACAGAGACAATGGCAAGCATAAACATTTCTAAAAAATTTAAAATGGGAACAAAGAAATGACTAAATAATTTGTGATGTAGAGACTTCTTTACCAAATCAACTAATCTCTCTTTTATGCCATTAAAAAACTAAACAAACACAAAAAAAAAGGAAACAATCAGATAATCAGTATCTAGAGGTACATTATAGGAAACTTGAGGAAGAACGTAAATGAAAAAACAGACAATATCTATTTGCCCTCATAGGGTCACGGAATAGTGGAGTCAATATGCTGAAAACTTTGTAAACTGCCCATATCCAAGAAGGATGTTTTCATAGTTCTTTTACTCCCCCCTACTCCAACTCTTTTGGCTAGGAAAATTGAAGGAAATGAATATTTCTCCTGAAGGTTCCTTTCACTCTGTGGTTTGGTCCCCCCAGGTCTTCAGAGTCCTCTCTATTTCATTAGCACAGGAAAAGAATAGGAAGGATACATTATGAGCCACGTCTGGAAATGGTTCACATTTAATTGGCCATGCCTGAGTTATGACCTGCTAACAAGAGGCTAGGAAAACACAGTCCAGTTACAAGTCCCTGAAGAAGAGAACACAGCTATCAGTGAGCACTGAGAGGTTCCACTACAATGACCAATAGAATATGACCCAGAGGTTCTCACACAGGGACTGTCAGGAGAGCCAGAATTTCCTCCCCTGGATTTTTAAGTCCTTCTGTGTTGTAAATAGGGTGGAAATTAGAGAAAACATCCAACAGTATGATGCTCTCTACCATAAAGCTTTTTAATGTTTGGGTTTAAGAGGGCAAATGATAAGTAACATGGAAATGTAGTAGCAGGACTTTTCTGTAAAGAATTTCTTTGACAGATAAGGTTATGCTACAGATCACAAGACTATCTTCTACATATACAGTGATTTGCAAAGTACTACTCTCATGTTAAAGATAGAGCTTAGATGTTCTCATCCTTAGGTGCTAGCATAATAAAGGACTTTCACAGTGAATAGATATAAGCACTATACTAACAGCAACATTACTAGTATAATATTCAGGCACTATACTTGGAATAAAGGACTAGGAATAAAGTTTCTAGAAAGTATCATTTAATACATTATTTTGATCATGTTTGGCTGAAAGCAAGGTTGTAAAATAAAGATAAAAAGAGAGCAATAATACTAGGAAGGGGTATTTCTCTTTTTTTTTTTTTTTTTGACCATACCGTGCAGCTTGTGGGTGGGATCTCAGTTCCCAGACCAGAGACTGAACCCAGGCCACAGCAGTGAAAGCCTGGAATCCTAACCACTAGGCCACCAGGGAACTCCCCAGGAAGGGGTATTCTTAACTGAGGCTAGGCTACATGGATATTTTTCTCCTAGAAGCTTTTGATGTTGTTTTTCCCAAACACTGTGGCAAAAGGAAGAAAAAAAAGCTGAGAATTAGTGTGTCTTCTCTTACCTGTTATGTGGGAGTACCCAAACGCAAGTGAGAGCTCTACTGTCCAGCTCAGCAACAATATTTTAAAACACATTGAACCATGGCAAGCTGGCAAAGCAGAAATATAAAAGAGAGAGCTGAGCTTATCATCTGAGTCCAAAATAAGATCTAGTAATAGGCTTGAAAATCAATCTGTTGAAAAGGAAGGGATTTTCTAAATTGCTCTGTGTCTTAATCTGTTCAGGCTGCTATAACAAAATACCATAGATTGGGTGGATTATAAACAACAGAAATTTATTTCTCACAGTTTTGAAAGCTGGGAAGTCCAAGATCATGGTGCTAGCAGATTTGGTGTCTGATGAGAACCTGTTTCTTTGTTCATAGACCACCATCTTTTCACTGTGTCCTCACATGGTGGAAGAGGTGAGGAAGCTCTCTGGGGTCTCTTTTGTAAGAGCACTAATCGCATTCATGATGACTCTGACCTCATGACCTAATCACCTTTCAAAAGTTCCATCTCCAAATACTATCACATTAGGGGAATAAAAGTTTCAACATATGAATTTAGGGGTTGGGGGAACACAAATGTTTAGTCTATCACCCTTTGCCCTCCCCTTTACTATGTCAAGCTGCACACCCAATTGATGATAAAATTTTACATATGGGTGATCACATCATCCAGATGAAACTAAAGGACTGGAGATAGATAAAGAAGACAGAAAAAGGGAAACAGACGTCAGGCCATTGTCTCAACCTATGTGTTTGAGACGTTTTGGGGGAAAATGCTGAGGAGGACTTTGGCTGTGTTTTGCATTGGGAACTCTAGGAGGACAGTGCCTCCAGCCAAGCCTGGAATAGGGTATATCTAAGCGAACAGAGCAGTGCATCATAGTTGAGCAGACTGATGGTTTGAACTCAGTTCTGCTAGTCCATGTGTGGAATAAGCAGAACACACACTTTCATGCATATCCCTAAAGTTTAGCATGAAAATTTACAGAATATTTGGTTGGGGAACTCACAGGAGTGACCATGCCAGAGGCAGAGGCAAAGGCCACAGCAGAAAGTCTGCATCAGGAACATACATGGGTTACTACCAGAATTTTAGAAGGATCCAACACCAAATGCCAGTCAAAGACATAGGAGGATTTGGAGTTTTTTTTAATCTCCCCAGGAGATTCTAATGTGCAGCCAATGTTAAGAACCACTGCCTTTGGGAAAACTTTCTAGCAGTCATGAAAATCCCCAACTTCAAGAAAGCATTGTGTAATGTAGTTTTATATATAATATGTTTAATTTTCATTCTAATCCCTAGAGTAGAAAGTATTAACCTTATTTTACTGATGGTAACATTGAACCTTAAAGTAAATGATTTGCCCAGATTAGCTTGGGGGTAGAGGTGGAATTCAAACTGTCTCCTCATTCAAAATTGAATTTTTTCTCATTTAATGTGGCCTCTAATGCATATTGTTTTCTGTGCTCTCTTTCTATCCTTATATAGGCTACATAATTTATGAAACGCTTCTTTTGGGTATTATCTCTGGAAAGGGCATTGTACAATGCCTTCTATTCAATCTGGTAACATGTCTGCCCTCAGAATTACAAGTGGATATGTAATTAGGGACATGATGTGGGTTCTTAAGACCTCCATTGCCCTGAAAAAGGATCATAACACGTCCTACTTTAATATCACTCCTTAAGGATATTCCAAGTTAAGGAATTTCCATAAGTTAAAAGGAGATTCTTCCTCTGAAAGATTAGTTTAAGCAATAAAACATTTTACCACCATTTTTACCTAAAAGATATTGAGATCTAGAAGGACAGAGACATAATTAAGTTAAGCCAAGATTTATAGAGATACTACCTTATGCAAGGTGCTATTCCTGACACCAGGAAGTGCGTAGTCTTATAGAACAGCCAAACACAACAATGATCATTAATCACTATGTGTCAGATACTGTGCCAGATACTTCATATGCAAAGTTCAGTTAACCCTCAGAGCAGTGTTACTAGTCAGGGATCATTCTTTCTCTTTTACAAATAAGGAAACTGAGGAGAGAGAAGTTAAATTACTTGTCCGTAATCACACAGTTAATAAGTTATAAAGCCTGAATATAACGTGATCTATGTCAAGATAGTAGTGATAGAATTGGATATGTTTATCTATTATTTAAAGCAAGGGCAGGGATAGCTTCAAAAAGAAGGTGAAACCTGAGCAGCTGTCATTTGGAGTTTAAATAAGAGTTTGACAGACAAATCAAAGAGCCCACACAAAATGTGACATAACACATAATGTGTCTTGCATATTAGATGCAAATTTATTTTCTGTGCATTAATTTTAGTGACTCCTCTTCAAACTCAATTGTTTAACCACCACAATGCCAATGTAAAATCAAATATATACCTGGCATATAGCTCTAACTTCCTTAAACTGACACATTTGGTTTTGGGTGAGGAAGGGAAAGGTAGGATAATTTCTGGTGTAGGTACTACCATAGTCTTTGGTAAACTTTGTCTGGAAAGAGACCTTGGATGCCCATGATGAGTTTGAAAGGCACTGCAACCCCACAGAGGTGCTAGTGTTCAGATTAGCAGTACGTATGCCCAAACCTCATTCCTGGCATGAAGCAGAACAGAGACCAACTGAAGTGGTACTTTGATTCTCAAAGCACACTTTTTCCAGCTCACATTCTCTATCTATATCATAGATAGCACTTACCACATGATATTGTACTTATTCATTTATATAACTGTTTTGCCCACTACACTACAAACTTCTACAGAGCAGGGAATTGCATTCCACAGCACCTATATACAGTTTCTGATACCTAATAGGCACCCACTATTTGATGGTTGAACTAAACAGAAACAATTCCACTTTCTGATAGCAAACATCGTGCGAAACTAAAATGACAGCCTATTAACATTGCTTGAAACACCAAATCACCCCCTCACTCAAGAAGCTATTCACATTTCCACGGTGTTAGAACCAGAATGTGGTGGGAGATGCCAAAAGGGCCAGATGTACTTCTCTATCCATTTTCCTTGGGCTTTTTAGGCCATATGGCTCTCACCATTCCTATAATGAGACTTCAAGTTTAAGATTCAGAAGTCCGTCATTTCCAAAATGCATAGCTCAGACAAGAGCCCAGGTTATTTTTTCCCTAAGTTGACTTGGCACTGGATCATGGTGTGATGAATTTATTATGTACAGCAGCAGGCATGGTACTTTTTTAAAAGCAAGTGCCAGAAACAGAAACTCATTGATAAAAAAAAAGTTAAAATTTTGCCAATTTTCTCCAAATACCATCAGAGTAAACTATCATCAAATACAAGTCGTTTCCCCATAAATAACAGCATGGAGCAAATTTATTGCATTCCCAACTCCTTTGAAAAGACTAAAAATTACCTCA
The DNA here is from genome assembly GCF_008692025.1 of Phocoena sinus. NCBI lineage: Eukaryota > Metazoa > Chordata > Mammalia > Artiodactyla > Phocoenidae > Phocoena > Phocoena sinus. The sequence goes on from NC_045763.1 coordinate 64,684,669, forward strand.
GAAAGTGGATCTAATTATCCTACATACATGCAGCATCATGTGAGCATTAGAATGTGGCATCGACTAATTGAACAGCTAGGACTACTGGGAACTTTAAACAGAAGATTCCAAGAGTACATGAGCTAATAAAAGGATGTACTGATCTTTGCAGTGTAGTTTGAAGCCCATAAAGCACTGTAAATGACAACAACTGCATTTTGATGTGCAGGTAAAGGTCTAACATACGGGAAGTTTGCCTTCAAGCTTTTTATAATAATGTACCATAAACTCAAGGGATCCTCTTCCATTTTTCTGTGGAAATACAGATTTGCTTAATTTCCTGACACTGAACCTTTGATTACTTCAGAAAAGTCTCTACTCCTATCATACTCTAGTGAACCTAGTTATACTAGCATTTTCCAATTTACACTGGAAGCACTACCATTAAAATTCTGCTTTTATTTAGCACTGTTTTGCACAAAAATATGGGTAGTAAATATGTGCAGTACCATCAAATGTGAGTACTAGATAATGAAGCAAAATAAAACAGCATTGTAACTAACCAGTGATTTCCTTTAAAAGATGCTATTTAGATGATAAAGCACTACATACCCATATTGAACTTGGGACAGTGGCCAATACTGTTCAGGAAGTTAAACATTGAAAACGAAGTACTGATTTTAATGCAGACCATTTGAGAGTAAACACACAGTCTCTATCCTCGTATGAAATCTAAACCTCTGACATGTCATTAGATTTCTTGCTTTTAGATTTTCCTTTCTTCAGCTAGCCAAAGACATTTAAATTTTTCTGAATGGAAAGTATTATTTACTTTGTGGTAGGGAAAGAAAGCTAAGCCATAAAGCCAAAGATACTTCACTACTCTTGACCTGTACTTAACCCTTTGTCCAACTTTCCTAAAAACAAAGAGGTACCATGAGAATGACTGTGATCCTTCACTTCCAAATAAGTCAAGATATATCTACTTTGCTCCAATTACATGCCTGATATGGGCACAGGGGGAAAACATCTTTCACTTGCTTAAAATTATCAGAAATAGCTATGTTGTAATTATAATTATGTAAATGCAACTGTGAGAGTTAAGGGCCAAGGGAACAATTCACAAATGTCCTAAAAATATTTTAATTGAAAAAAAAACTACTTTCTCTATAAATGTTTCAAATACTGGAATTAAGAGCTGGTATTTAATTCCCCTAGTAAAGAGTTATGTTGAAAGGTCATGAACAAGATAGGACTGATGTGAAAAAGAAGGCAAGTCTGAAAGTAGAGCAAGGCATCCATGGAGTGGATAAAATCTGGAGTAGATAAGATTGACTGAAAACCTACTATAAAAATCATACTAATAAATTAGACTGTTTAGTAATTGCAGCATGCAAGGATTTGAAAAGTAAAATTGAATTGGCTAAAATCAGGCATAAGTCGTCAAATGACAAAACGTTTCAAACTGTAGGACTGTCTTGAACACAAGTATATAAATATACTAGAAAAATAAAGTATTTTGATGTCTTGATCAGGTTCAGTAGCAGAAAAAGGGTCATGATCAATTAATAATATAGGATAATATAGGTGGCTTAATATTTATCATCCTTCGTTTATTTCAGATCTTGTGATTGAGTGATTTTTTTTCTAATAGTGTCAGAAGCAATAATAATAAAAGGGCTAATAAACATGGATAATAAAGATTATCATGCCATTATTCAGTGCAGAGAAAAATAGAAACAATCTAAATGTCTAACAAACTGAGACAAGATAAAAATATTTTTAAGATTATTTAGTAATGTGGAAACATGCAAACAATAATGTGAAGAGGGAAAAAAGGTATGATCTAATTTTTAAAAAATCATATAGAAGAAAGATGTTAAGACATACTTCAAATTAACAGAAGTTATAATTTAAAAATGAGAATATACATAATTTTAATTTTGTTCTTTGAATATTCTATATTTTCCAAATACTCTAAAACTATTTTTGTAATAAAGATACTTTGAAAAGTTTTTAAATCCTTATAAGTCTAAAATAACTCCCATAGAAATTGCTTTTTTCCATACAGAGGTATCATTTTATCTAATCTTCTCTAATACAGTATACCCATACTATTTCATAGATATTATTCCCTGTGGAAAGGAATTCCAGATTTCCTATGTTTCCCAATTCTTTCTAAAAATCAATTCACCTTTCCATTTATTAACAAACATATTGAAAAAAAGAAGAAAGACAAATTTATCTCATGGGCAGTGTGGGATTAGGGATGTCACCCTGATTCCAGGGGTTCACTATCAACTCTAAGGAGATAAGGGATAGAAGAAAGGACTGGGAAATTCTTTAAGCATCTGAACTCTACTTTCACAAGAAACACATCAATACACAATGGGGACAAAATGTCAACTAGTTTGAATATGATTAAAAAATAGGAATTGGTGAGTCTTTAAGTAACAGAACCTGTGCCAGACTCTATTTAAAAGAGGTACCATGAGAATGACTGTGATCCTTCACTTCCAAATAAGTCAAGATATATCTACTGAGCTCCAATGACATGCCTGATATGGGCACAGGGGAAAAACATCTTTCACTGGCTTAAAATTATCAGAAATAACTATGTTGTAATTATAATTATGTAAATGCAACTGTGAGAGTTAAGGGCCAAGGGAACAATTCACCAAATTAAGTATAAATAAACAATTTTCCAAATCCCCTTTAGTCTGACAATGAACAGCCCAGTGGGACAGAAATTGTGGATATTATCTTTTCCCCAGGATGGTTTCCTGTCATACCCAAAAGACACAAGACCTTATGAATCTGTTTTGGTTCTATCCAATTTTAACTCAGCTAGCCTAGAGCTGTTACTAATCCAACTGTGTGTGCGGCCTGGCTAAAGTGGGCAGCATAATAGAGCTGTAACTGTTTTGACAATATCATTTCTCTGATAGGTTCCAGTTATGCAGTTCCATCTATGATTTAGAGGCCGAGTTCTCCATGGTTTAGTAATAATTCACCTGTGTTTATGATGCCAGGGGAATAAAAGATGCCTTTGCCTCCATTCATGCCCTCCAGCTCTGCTTTAGATACTTTTTATCTCTCTTAGAAATACTATATTCCGCTTCATACAAGTCCTGACTAAGGATATTTCATGAAAAATAGAGAAAATTCAATTCAAATAAAACCAAAGGGTGACCCACAGGAGAAAGGTTTTTAAAATGTACTGCAATCCAACTCTTCTCATAACTGAGGGACAATGCCACTTTTCAGTTTAATGGAGACTGCTAAGCCTAACATAAATTGACTTCATGATCTAGCCTTCCTTAAATCTACCATCAAATATCTTGCTACATTTTACCTCCAAACTTATGCTCCAGTCACACTAAGCTTCTTGCAGTTCCTCAAGTCTATATGCTCTCTTGGGCATACTACTACTCCTGCTGTCTCTATCCAGAAATAGTCATGATCCCTGGTAACTCCGTATCTCCCCACACAATCCCAGATTTTCTCTGAATAATTTCTACTCAGCCACAAACATTCAACATAGGTTGCAAGATGAATAAATGCCCTCATTCTAAAGGAAAATTTAGATGTGCCTTGAGTTCCATAAATCTTATGCTCTCTTAAACAATTTAGTTGATTAATTTTTTCTTGTACCTGCCATAATGCAATAAACTCATCATCCAGTGTTGATCAGAGAGAAACCACACTGGCATGCTAACTGATAGAGCCAGAAAAGACAGACAACTTGGCACATTCTAAAATTATAGAAGCACATGTAGTAAAGAATGAACTTTTTAAAAAAATATATCACTCTATTGAAGTAACTGGATAATTTTATATAAATTTCATGTGCACATTATATTTTGACTTCTGTACACTACAGTGTGCTCACCACCAAAAGTTTAGTATCCATCCACCACTGTACAGTTGACTCCATTTACCCATTTTGCCACCCCCAACACTATTTCCCTTCTGGTAACCACTATTCTGTCCTCTGTATCTGTGTGTTTGTTTTTTTTTTTTTTATTTGTTTTTTTATTCCATGAGTTAAATCATACAAAATTTGTCTTTTTCCACCTGACTTATTTCATTTAGTATAAAATCCTCAAGGTCCACCCAAGGTTTTCACAAATGGCAAGATTATATATATATATTTATATATATATATATATATATAAATATATATATATATATTTATTTATGGCTGAGTAGTATTTCATTGTATGTATATATACCACACCTTCTTTATCCATTCATCCAACAGTGGGCACTTAGGTTGTTTTCATATCTTGGCTATTGTAAATAAAGCTGCAATGAACTTCAGGGTGCATATCATATGATAATTCTGTTCTTATTTTTTTAAAGAATCTCCATACTGTTCTCCATAGTGGCTAACCAATTTACATTCCCACCAACAGTGTAAGAGAATTCCCTTTATCCTCCTCTCCAATACTTTTTATTTTATAATTGCCATTCTAACTGACATGAGGTGATATCTCATTGTGGTTTTGATTTGAATTTCCCTAATAATTAGTGATGCTGAACATCTTTTCATGTGTCTGTTGGCCATCTGTATCTCTTCTTTGGAAAAATGCCTATTCAGATCCCCTGCCCATTTTTAAAATTAGGTTGTTTGATTTTGTTGTTATGGAGTTGTATGAGTTATTTATGTATTTTGGATATTAACTCCTTATCAGATATGTGGTTTGGAAATATCTTATCCCATTTGCTAAGTTGCTTTTCATTTCTCTGATGGTTTCCTTTACTGTGTAGAAGTTTTCATTTTGATGTAGACCCATTTGTTCATTTTGGCTTTTGTTTCCCTTGCCTGAGGAAAAATATCCAAAAAGATACTGCTAAGACCAGTCTAAAAGAGAATACTACCTATGTTTTCTTCCAGGAGTTTTACAGTTTCTTACATTCATTCTTTAATCTATTTTGAGGTGATTTTTTTGTGTTTTTTTTTTTTAAGACAGTAGCCTAGTTTCATTCTTTTGCATATGACTGTCCAGTCTTCCCAGCAACATTTACTGAAGAGACTGTCCTTTCCCATTGTATATTCTTGGCTCCTTTGTTGAAAATTAATCGTCCATATATGTATGAGTTTATTTCTGGGCTCTCAATTCTGTTTCATTGATATCTGTGTGAGTTTTTCTGCAAATACTATGCTGTTTTGATTATAGGTTTGTAGTATAATTTGAAATCTTGGAGTGTGATAACCCCCAGTTTTATTCTTTTTTCTGAAGATTGCTTTGACTATTTGGGGTCTTTTGTGGTTCCACATAAATTTTAGGATTTTGGGGGTTTTATTTCTGTGAAAAATGTTGTTGAAATTTTGATGGGGATTGTATTGAATTTGTAGGTTCCTTTAAATAATATGGACATTTTAACAATGGTAATTCTTCCAATCAATAATCACAGACTATCTCTCCATTTCTTTGTGTATTTAGTTTTTTTCAACAGTATCTTACAGTTTTGAGTGTACAGGTCTTTCACCTCCTTGGTGAAAAATTTATTTCTAGTTATTTTATTCTTTTTGTTGCAATGACAAACAGCACTGTTTTCTTAATTTCTTTTTCTGCTAGTTAGTTGTTAGATATAGAAACATAACAGATTTTTGTATATTGATTTTGTATTCTGGAATTTTACTATATTTATTCATTATTTCTAATAACAGGTTTTTGGTGGAAACTTGAGGGTTTTCTATAGAGAAAATATGTCATCTGCAAATAGTGATAGTTTTACTTCTTCCTTTCCGAGTTGGATGTCGTTTATTTCTTTTTTTGCCTAATTACTCTGGCCAGCACTTCTAATACTATGTTGAATAAAAGTGGAGAGAGTGGGCATCCTTGTCTTGTTCCTACCTTAGAGGGATAGTTTTCAGTGTTACACCATTGAGTGTGATGTTAGCTGTGGGTCTGTCATATATGGACTTCATCATGTTGAGACACATTTCTTCTATGCCCATTTTATTGAAAGTTTTTATCATAAATGGGTGTTGACTTTTTCAAATGCTTTTTTCTGAATCTATTGAGATGATCGTATGATCTTTATCTTTAATTTTGTTCATGTGGTATATCATGTTGGTTGGTTGATTTGTGGAACCATCCTTGAATCTCTGGAATAAATCCTACTTGATCACAGTCCATGATCCTTTTAATATATTGCTGTATTCAGTGTCCCAATATTTTGTTGAGGATTTTTGCATCTATGTTCATCAGAGATATTGTCCTATAATTTTCATTTTGGTGTGGGGTCTTTGTCTGGTTTTGGTATCAGGGTAATACTGGCCTTGTAAAATGAGTTAGGAAGCATTCCCATTCATTACATTTTTTAGAAGAGTTTGAGAAGGATAGGTATTAAATCTTGAATTTTTGGTAGAATTCACCAGTGAAGCTGTCTGGTCTTGGACTTTTGTTTGTTGAGAGGTTTTTGATCAGTGATTTGATTTCATACTGGTAACTGATCTGTTCAAATTTTCTATTCCTTCATTATTAAGTTTCAGAAGGTTGCATGATTCTAAGAATTTATCCATTTTTTTACAGGTTGTCCAATTTGTTGATAAATAGCTGTTTATAGTATTTTATTATAATTTTTTGTATTTCTGTGGTATCTCTTATAATTTCTTCTCTTTTGTTTCTGATTTTATTTATCTGAGCCTTCTCTCTTTTTTTCTTCAGGAGTCTAGTTAAAAGCTTGTCAATTTTATCTTTTCAAGGAACAAGTTCTTAGCTTCATTGTCTTTTCTATTGTCATTTTTGTCTCTTGGGTTTTGTTTGTTCTTTTTTTAGTTCCTTTAGCTATAATATTAGATTGTTTGAGATTTCTCTTGTTTCTTGATGTAGGCCTATATTGCTATAAACTTCCCTCTTAGTACTGCTTTTGCTGTATCCCACAGATTGTGATATGTCATATTTTCATTTTCATTTGTATTCAGGTATTTGTTTATTTCTCCTTTGATTTCTTCATTGACTCAATAGTTGTCCAGTACCATGTTGCCTAGTCTTCACATACTTGTGATTTTTCCAGCTTCTTCTTGTATTTGATTTCTAGTTTCAGACCATTGTGGTCAGAAAACATGCTTGATATGATTTAGATATTAATTTATTGAGACTAGTTTTGTGTCCCAACATATGATCTACCCTTGAGGATGTTACATGCCCACTTGAGAAGAATGTGTATTCTGTTGCACTGAGATGGAATGTTCTGTATAATTCTATAGTTCTTTTCTGTATAAGTCCATCTGGTCTCATGTTTCATTTAAGGCACTGTTGACTTTCTGTCTGGATGATCTATCCATTGATGTAAATAGGGTAATAAAGTCCCCTACTATTATTATGTTGCCATCAATTTCTCTCTTTAGGTCTGCTAATAATTGCTTTATATATTTGGTGCTCCTATGTTAGGTGCATATATTATAATAACTATTATGTCTTCTTGAGAATGTGACTCTCATCATTATATAATGTCCATCTTTGTTTCTTGTTACCTTCTTTGGCTTGACTCTATTTTGTCTGATATGAATACATGAGTATGGCTATACTTGCTTTCTTTTGGCTGCCATTTGCTTGGAGTATCAGCTTTCATCCCTTCACTTTGAGACTATGTTTGTCTTTAGAGCTAAGATGAGACCCCTGAATGCAGCATATAGTTGGGTCTTATTTTTAATCCATACAGCCCCTCTTTATCTTTAGATTGGTGGTTTTCTATGATGTTTTTTTCAGTTTCTCTTTTTTTGTTTCACATCTGTGCTCTAGATTTATGTTTTGTGATTACCATGAGGTTTATATAAAACATCTCATAGATAGAATAGTCCTTTTTCTGCTGATAGCATTGTGTCTTCATTTGCCTGTATGGATTCCATCCTTTTCCTCTTCCTCTTTTATGTTTTTGTTTTCTCAAAATTTCCCTTTTTATGTTGTATGTTTGCTAACAAATTAAAGTAGTTATGGTTATTTTTGCTGGTTTTTTTTCCTTTAACTTTTATGCTATAATTAAGTGGTTAACAACCTATTCTGAGATAGAGTTTCAAATTTATGATTCTGTCTATGTAATACATTGTTCAAAGTTTTGTATACTTTTGCCTTTTTGTTTCAGGTAGAAGAGCTTCTTTCAACATTTCTTATAAAGCAGGTATAGTGGTGATGAACTCTCTCAGCCTTTGTTTGTTTGGTAAAGCCTTTATTTCTCCTTCACATTGAAGGATAACTTTGCTGGATAGAGTATTCTTGGCTGACAGTTTTTATCTTTTAATATTTTGAGTATGTCATTCCAATCTCTCCTGGCCTGTAGAGAGCTTCTCCTGAGAAATCTGCTGATAGCCTAATGGGGGTTCCTTTATAGGTTACCATTTCCCCATCCCAGGCTGCCTTTAAAATTATATCTTTGCTATTGACTGTTTTTTTTTTTTTTTTTTCGGTACGCGGGCCTCTCTCTGTTGTGGCCTTTCCCGTTGCGGAGCACAGGCTCCGGATGCGCAGGCTCAGCGGCCATGGCTCGCGGGCCCAGCCGCTCCGCGGCATGTGGGATCTTCCTGGACTGGGGCACGAACCCGCGTCCCCTGCATCGGCAGGCAGACTCTCAACCACTGCGCCACCAGGGAAGCCCTGCTATTGACTTTTGATAGTATTAATATAATGTGTCATGAAGAAGGTTATTTTGCATTGAGGTAATTAGGTGTTCTTTTAGTTTCATGAACTCGTATATCCAGTTCCTTCCCCAGGTTTGGGAGCTTCTCAACTATTATTTTTTGAAATAAATTCTCTGCTCCCTTCTCCCTCCCTTCTCCTTCTGGGATACCCATTATCTTTATGCTGCCCTTCTTAATGGAGTCAGATAGTTCTTGTAGAATTTCCTTATCTTTTTTAGATCTTAGTTCTCTCCCTCTTTTATCTGTATCATTTCTATACTTTTATCTTCAAGCTCACTAATTCTCTTCCACATGGTCTGCTCTGTAAGAACTTTTTGTCCTTTCTATTCTCTATGACTGTCTGGTGGAGCATAAATTCTTCAGGACAGTTTAAAAATACTGTTATTGGTCACTTACAGATTGGTAGTATGAGGTGTTTCATGGACTAGTTCTCTAGTGAAATAACCAGAATTAGTGAAAATTGTATTAAAAAAAAATTAAGGTTTCCAAGAATTATCCCAAGGGCTTACAGAAAACTAAGAAACATGTATTGAAGAAAATATACTAAATCTCAGTGAGAAAAGTAAAAATCTATTGTACTTGAGCTATTACCTGAACCCTTTCTCCCTGCTCTCAGTCAACATGATGAATGCTCTAATCCTGGCAGGTATAATCAAGAAGATGGTACTCCCTCTCTCCCAAGCTCACAGAGAAAGGCTATGTTATTTTCATAGGTTGGGCAGGTCACCAGCATTTCTTATAACCCCAAGTTCCATGATACTGAGGTAAATTCCAGACAAGTGCAGCCGAGAGATTTAGGGCTCACTTTTCCCACCCAGTTCCTACTTATAGAGAAGAAGCTATACTTCCTGTGTGACATAGAATACAGGGGTCCCAATTACCCTCACTCTAGCTTGCTAGTAGAACAGTTATGTTCCAGAAGAGGCAAGCCAAGAAGACCAGAGGTTATCACCTCCTCCCATTGTGCTGCTTGTAAAGAAGAAATGTCATTCTAGGAAAAGTAGGACACTGTTCTATAGCCATCTCTGGAGTAGTGGTTCAGAGACATTGCTCAAGAGGAGAAGCAGGCAATAAGAACAGAGAGCTCTGAAGCTCTTCCCAAGGAAACTGACTTTATTTGGAAGAGTGTTAAAAGTTAGAAACCTTAAGAGTGCTCTCAAAAACAATGGATATTTTGGCAGTAAGTAATTAAGAGGAGGCTGATTGATAGCCCTTGCTAAATTATAGACCAGCTAGTTTACCAGAGAGAACCAGGGAAAGAGACAACTAAGAAGTCTTCCTGGAGACATAACCTATCTAAGAGACTAGCCTTAAAAACTAAATCAGCAAAGGAACTTGAATTTAATTGCATCAGATTGTGGAGCAATTTATGCCCCAGGGCACTAATGCAACAATACTGCAATCAGACAGCAATTAATAGAGCCTAAATCTGAGTATGATACCAATAGAAGCAGCTGGCTCAATAGAGTGGTCAGGACACAACACAGTCAAAGAGAACCCTGCTAAAGAATCATCTAGTGTGACTGCATAGGTGAGTTTTTTTCCCCTCTGAGAAGTGATGTCAGAGGCTGCACACTGTGGGGAAAATAGACTTCACAAAAATAGTCAAGCAAAGTCTTCGAAAGAATAAACAAGCAAACCGCAACAACAAGCTCTGGAGGAGAAGAGAGAATCCACACAGTTTATTATCCAGTATTCAGTTTAAAATTTTGAGCCATGTAAAGCAACAGGAAAATGTGACCCATATACAGGGGGAAAAAATCAGGAAACAGAAATTGCCTGTGAAAGGGCCCAGATCTCAGATATAACAAAGGCATCAAATCAGCCATTAAAAATATACTAAGCATAGGCTTAACAAAGTAAACAAAGGTATCATGACAATGTCTCACAAAAAGAGAATATTTATTAATAGACAGATATTATAAGATTAATAGAAATTAAATTATAAACTTATAACAAAGAACCAAAAGGAAATTATGAAGTGAAAAGTATAATAACTAATATAAAATTAAAATTTCCCTAGAGAGGCTCAACAGTAAATTTAAGCTGACAGAAAATAAATAGAAATCTTAAAGATAAGTCAAGAGAGATTTTATAATCCAAAGAACAGAGAGAAAAGAATAAAGAAAAATAAACAACCCCATAGAGAAATGTGGGACACCATTAAGTACCCGAGTACCAGAAGGAAATAAGGGTGAGAAAAGAGCAGAAAATACTCAAAGAAATAATGAGTAAAAGCTTCCCAAATGTGATGAAAATCTTTAATCTGCAGATTCAGTAAGCTAAATTAACTCCAAAGAGGTAAATACAAAGTGATTCACAACAAAGACACACCATATTAAAAACATAAAAAGCCAATGACAAGCAGAAAATCTTGAAAGCAGCAAGAGAAAAAGGACTTGTTATGTACAAGGGAACTCCAATATAATGAACATCTACTTTTTCATCAGAAACAATAAAGGCCAGTATACAGTGGAGTGGAAGCAGTGCAGGGGGGGAAAAAAAAAAAGAATCTCATATCCAGCAAAGATATGTTTCAGGAGGAAGGCAAAATAAAGGCTTCTGAAATAAACAAAAACTGAAAAAATCTATCTCTAGTAGGCATACCTTACAATAAATACTAAAGGAAGTTTTTTAAGTCTGAAAGAATGTGACTCAGAGAGTAACTGGAATATATATATAAACACACATAGAGGCATACGTAAAGATAATGACAGAATTATTCAATACAATATATATGTCATCATATATATATGATGTAATTTAAGTAATTTAAAAAGTAATTTTGTAAAATATGAATTTTTCTCTTAAGTAATTTAAAAAGTAAGTTTGTAAAACAATATGAATATTATTGCATTATTAGGATAGAGTAGATAGAAATATATTTGATCATAAGGGCACAAAGGAGGTACAAAAGAGCACAGTTCTATTGGATTAAGAAAATGACATCAGACAGTAATGTGAATCCAAAGGAATATATAAAAAGAATCCAGAAAGGTAAATAAAAATGTTAATATAACAAACTTTATAAATACATGCTTGATCTCCTTTTTCTCTCAACTTCTTTAAAACCATAAAAGTATATAAATTATTATAACAATAGATTGTTGGTTTGGGAACATGCATAGAAGTAAAATGTACAATGATAACTACACAAAAATTGGGAAGAAGGAATAGAGCTATACAGAAAGTCCCCTACATATGAACCTTCAAGTTGCAAACTTTCAAAGATGTGAATGTGCCCAGAGAAAGGATGAAGAGAGACAAGAGGAAGAAGTAACTGAAGAACTGAAGATTCATGACGCAGGTAATGGCAAGGGGATTTTCTTTATTTGAGGAGGCACTGTTTGTTAGTTTTTGAGGCACAGAACCCAAATGTAGAATGGTACATGAAGGTGCATCCAGTACAACCATGTCATCTATGGGGAGAAAAAAAGAGCTACTACCCAGACATCATTGGATCACTTTTTCAAGAGGGTAGATAGAAATGAATCCAGCAAGGAACCAGAACCTGTGCCATCAAAGTCAGGTGTGAGTGAAATTGCAGCTTGCACTCCATCGCCCATTGCTGATGATCCTTCAGCTCTACCATCTCCCACCTTCTGTCACTCCTCCAGTCAGTTACTCTTCTTGCCTGTTCACTCGATGCCAGCCTCTGTATGCCAGCTGTTGTACTGTACTACTGTACTTTTCAAGGTACTGGACTGTAAGATTAAAAATGTTTTCTTTATTTTTTAAGTTTGTTTTTTATGTATTATTTGTGTGAAAAGTATTATAAACCTATTTTAGTAGAGTACTATATAGCTGATTTTGTTAGCTGTGTACCTAGGCTAACTTTGTTGGACTTACCAACAAATTGTACTTATGAATGCACTCTCGGAATGGATTTCATTCATATGTAGGGGAGTTACTGTATAAAGTAAGTTTCTGTGTCTCACCATAAGCAGTATAAATCAAAAGCATATTTTGATAAGGAAGCTGCATATAGTAATTCCTAGCTCAATCACTAAGAAATTAACTCAAAAAGTCTAGAAAAAAATATATTAAAAAAATTGAAATGTTACACACTAGAAAATACTTGCTTAGTACAAGGAAGAATAGAAGAATAAAAAAGACATAAGATTTACTGAAGGCAAAAGTAATGGTAGACAAATTCAACTATATCAATAATAGTATTAACTGTGATTTGATTAGAAAATCCGATCAAAAGACAGAAATTGTCAGATTTGATAAAAAACAAGATCAACCAATATGTTTTCCACAGGAGACACAGTTTAGATTTAAAGATAGAAATAGGTTGAGAGATCAAAAAGGTAATAAAAGACTTGGACAACATTATAAAGCACACAGACCTGACCAACACTTAGAAAACATTCCAACCAAAAACAACAGAATGCAATTATTCTCAAGGGAACATAGCATATTCTCCAGTAGAGAATATTCTAAAAGAATTTTCAATACATTTAAAAGAATTAAAATCATACAAAATATGGTCTATGACTACAGTGGAATGAAATTAGAAATCTGTAACAGGAAGAAATGTTGGAAATTCACAAATATTTTGGAAATTAAGCAACAATTCTAAAAAGCCAATGGGTGGGAAAAGCAATCAAAAGAGAAATTATAAAATACTTTGAGAAGAATGAAAATGAAAATACAACGTTCCAAAAATTATGAGATGCAGCAAAAATCTTGCATAGAAGGGAAAATTATAGCTATAAATGCCTACATTAAAAAAGGAAAAATATATGTCAAATCAACAACCGAGACTTCCACCTTAAAACACTGTGGTGGGGGGGGGGAAGAGCAGACTAAACTTAGAGCAAGTAGAAGTAAGAAATAATAGAATAATAGTAGAAATGTAGAAGTAAGAAATAATAGAATAGTAGTAGAAATGAATAAGAAAGATTATGAAAACCAGAGAGAAAATAAATCCAAAAGTTGGGTCTTTTAAAAAGATCAACAAAATGGACAAATTTTTAGTTAAGCTAAAAAAGAAAAGGGGATTTTATTTATTTAAATGTCCTTAAATATTTTATCCTGCACTTATACATTTAGCATGTTATATTCTGCTTTTAAGTAAATCGATTGTCTAATAGACAAACCATCCCAAGTACTTGAGTTATTATAAACATAAAAATTTAAGCATAATATGGTCAATCTTAATTTCTCATCAAATACCAATACTTCTTACAAATTTAGGAAAATAATGTTATCCTGTTATAAAAAATTCACAATTACTCAGTGACAAATTTTTAATTGTAATCACAAGTCTAATCTGTTAGGAACTTTAAATTGGCAAATTATACTCTTAAAATGCCAAATTCTCTTAAATGTTACAAGTACTCAAAATACCAAAAATTTACAAATTATTTCCAAATATAACATATAGCTATGAATACTATGGATTTGATTTAATCATCTTCTTAAAATTTAATGTTAAATCCTCCCAAGATTAAATATGATAATTCACAAAAGACACAATTTTGTGTTTTCAAGAAATTTAGGTTTATTATCCAATGCAATTTGGGGTTTCCTTCCCTAATAAGTTTTGGGTTTGCTTCTCAACTAGCTGAGGCTATATAGCAACCATAGATTTGGGTTTGTTGTATTGATGCAGACATGCAGGGCTATTTTTCTTAACAGAGTAAGAGACAAGTAAGTTTAGTCTCACTAAACAGACAAGTAGATCTAGTCTCACTAAACCAACATGTCCTTTAAAAGGAGTAGTCTCACAATTCACCTTCCTGAAACAAAATATACACATTATCTAATACTCAAGCACAATTATGTTCTTAACCTATTACAGTTTCCATTCCTTGACTGGATCCAATGAAACTAGTTGCTCCTATATCCATGTCTGAATTATTTTCATAAACTTCTTGTCTGGAAAATCCAGAACTCTTTATAGATATTTACATATGTAAATAACATACAATATGATTCTGAATGTCTATCATGGCCTTGTCTACCTATCTCTACAGTTACAGCACTATTATAACCCCTTACTACACATTTGTTAAACAAATTCTTAAAAAAGCACATACTAAGCCCTAGGCAATTATCATATCATGCTCTAATTATGTATCCACATGTTAGTTTCCAGCATAGCAACCACATTTTAGTCAGTTTGCAAGTAGCACAATGCCTGGCAGGCAGTAGGCACTAAATGCATGGAGGCATTAAAGAATTGCATGATATATATGGCAGGTACTTTGCTTCTCTTACTCCTTCACTCTCTTCCTTGACGTGAAACAGAAACAACCACCTCAATAACAACTACAAAAAACTTTACTCTTATTAATACAACCCAATCATTTTGAAACACCAAATTTCAGGCGTTAAAAATCTGAGAGAGAGGGGGAAGACGGCAGAAGGGTAAGACGCAGAGATCACCTTCCAACAGATACATCAGAAATACATCTACACGTGGAATAACTCCTACAGAACACCTACTGAACGCTGGCAGAAGACCTCAGACCTCCCAAAAGGCAAGACACTCCCCACATACCTGGGTAGGGCAAAAGAAAAAAGAATAAAAGAGACAAAAGAATAGGGACGGT
Source organism: Phocoena sinus (assembly GCF_008692025.1). Classification (NCBI taxonomy): domain Eukaryota; kingdom Metazoa; phylum Chordata; class Mammalia; order Artiodactyla; family Phocoenidae; genus Phocoena; species Phocoena sinus. The sequence continues at coordinate 64,699,861 of NC_045763.1, forward strand.
ACCTGCACCAGTGGGAGGGAGCCGTGAAGGAGGAAAGGTTTCCACATACTAGAAGCCCCTTTGTGGGCGGAGACTGTGGCTGGTGGAGCGGGGGAGCTTCAGGGCCGCGGAGGAGAGCACAGCAATGGGTGCAGAGGGCAAAGTGGAGAGATTTCCGCACAGAGGATTGGTGGCGACCAGCACTCACCAGCTTGAGAGGCTTGTCTGCTCACCCGCAGGGGCGGGCGGGGCTGGGAACTGAGGCTTCGGTTTCGGTCAGATAGCAGGGAGAGGACTGGCGGCATGAACACAGCCTGCAGGGGGTTAGTGCAAAACGGCTAGCTAGGAGGGAGTCCAGGAAGAAGTCTGGACCTGCTGAAGAGGCAAGAGACATTTTCTTGCCTCTTTGTTTCCTGGTGCACGAGGAGAGGGCATTAAGAGCGCTGCTTAAAGGAGCTCCAGAGACGGGCGCGAGCCGCGGCTAACATCGCGGACCCCAGAGACAGGCATAAGACACTAAGGCTGCTGCTGCCGCCACCAAGAAGCCTGTGTGCGGGCACAGGTCACTCTCCACACCTCCTTTCCAGGGAGCCTGTGCAGCCCGCCACTGCCAGGGTCCTGGGATCCAGGGGCAACTTCCCCAGGAGAACGCACGGCACGCCTCAGGCTGGTGCAACGTCATGCCGGCCTCTGCCGCTGCAGGCTCGCCCCACAACCGTACCCCTCCCTCCTCCTGCCCTGAGTGAGCCAGAGCCCCTGAAGCAGCGACTCCTTTAACCCCGTCCTGTCTGAGCGAAGAACAGATGCCTTCCGGCGACCTACATGCAGAGGCGGGGCCAAATCCAAAGCTGAACCCCGAGAGCTGTGCGAACAAAGAAGAGAAAGGGAAATCTCTCCCAGCAGCCTCAGGAGCAGCGGATTATATCTCCACAATCAACTTGATGTACCCTGCATCTGTGGAATACCTGAATAGACAACGAATCATCCCAAATTGAGGAGGTGGACTTTGCAAGCAAGTTTTATTATTTTTTCCCCTTTTCCTCTTTTTGTGAGTGTGTATGTTTATGCTTCTGTCTGAGATTTTGTCTGTATAGCTTTGCTTTCACCATTTGTCCTAGGGTTGTATCCATTCCTTTTTTTTATTTACTTAAAAAATTTTTTTTCTTAATAATTTTTTTTATTTTAATAAATTTATTTTATTTTACCTTACTTTATTTTCTTTTATCCTTTCTTTCCTTCTTTCTTTCTTTCTTCCTTCCTTCCTTCCTTCCTTCGTTCCTTTCTTTCTTTCTAAATTTTCTCCCTTTTATTCTGAGCTGTGTGGATGAAAGGCTCTTGGTGCTGCAGCCAGCAGTCAGTGCTGTGCCTCTGAGGTGGTAGAGCCAAGTTTAGGACACTAGTCCACAAGAGACCTCCTAGCTCAACATAATATCAAATGGCAAGAATCGCCAAAGATCTCCATCTCAGTACCAACACCCAGCTTCATTCAACAACCAGCAAGCTACAGTGCTGGACACCCTATGCCAAACAACTAGAAAGACAGGAACACAATCTCACCCATTAGCAGAGAGGCTTCCTAAAATCATAAGTCCACAGACACCCCCAAACACACCACCAGATATGGACCTGCCCACCAGAAAGACAAGATCCAGCCTCATCCACCAGTACACAGGCACTAGCCCCCTCCACCAGGAAACCTACACAACCCACTGAACCAACTTTAGCCACTGGGGACAGACACCAAAAACAATGGGAAGTACAAACCTGCAGCCTGCAAAAAGGAGACCCCAAACACAGTAAGATAAGCAAAATGAGAAGACAGAAAAACACACAGCACATGAAGGAGCAAGATAAAAACCCACCAGACCTAACAAATGAAGAGGAAATAGGCAGTCTACCTGAAAAAGAATTCAGAATAATGATAGTAAAGATGATCCAAAATCTTGGAAATAGAATAGAGAAAATGCAAGAAACATTTAACAAGGATCTAGAAGAATTAAAGAGGAAACAAGCAACAATGAACAACACAATAAATGAAATTAAAAATACTCTAAAAGAGATCAATAGCAGAATAACTGAGGCAGAAGAATGGATAAGTGACCTGGAAGATAAAATAGTGGAAATAACTACTGCAGAACAGAATAAAGAAAAAAAAAAAAAAATGAAAAGAACTGAGGACAGTCTCAGAGACCTCTGGGACAACATTAAATGCACCAACGTTCGAATTATAGGGGTTCCAGGAGAAGAAGAGAAAAAGGGACTGATAAAATATTTGAAGAGATTATAGTTGAAAACTTCCCTAATATGGGAAAGGAAATAGTTAAGTCCAGGAAGCACAGAGAGTCCCATATAGGATAAATCCAAGGAGAAACACGCCAAGATACATATTAATCAAACTGTCAAAAATTAAATACAAAGAAAACATATTAAAAGCAGCAAGGGAAAAACAACAAATAACACACAAGGGAATCCCCATAAGGTTAACAGCGGATCTTTCAGCGTAAACTCTGCAAGCCACAAGGGACTGGCAGGACATATTTAAAGTGACGAAGGAGAAAAACCTACAACCAAGATTGCTCTACCCAGCAAAGATTTCATTCAGATTTGATGGAGAAATTAAAACCTTTACAGACAAGCAAAAGCTGAGAGAGTTCAGCACCACCAAACCAGTTTTACAACAAATGCTAAAGGATCTTCTCTAGGCAAGAAAAACAAGAGAAGGAAAAGATCTATAATGACAAACTCAAAACAATTAAGAAAATGGGAATAGGAACATACATATCGATAATTACCTTAAATATAAATGGATTAAATGTTCCTACCAAAAGACACAGACTGGCTGAATGGATACAAAAACAAGACCCATATATACAAAAGACCCACTGTCTACAAAAGACCCACTTCAGACCTAGAGACACATACAGACTAAAAGTGAGGGGATGGAAAAAGATGTTCCATGCAAATGGACACCAAAAGAAAGCTGGAGTAGCAATTCTCGTATCAGAAAAAATAGACTTTTAAATAAAGACTATTAGAAGAGACAAAGAAGGACACTACATAACAATAAAGGGATCGATCCAGGAAGAAGATATAACAATTGTAAATCTTTATGTACCCAACATAGGAGCACCTCAATACATAAGGCAAATGCTAACAGCCATAAAATGAGAAATCGACAGTAACACATTCATAGTAGGGGACTTTAACACCCCACTTTCACCAATGGACAGATCAACCAAAATGAAAATAAATAAGGAAACACAAGCTTTAAATGA